>NW_016811808.1:5439-139515 GCF_001698545.2 Rhinopithecus bieti
TCTTTTTTTTTTTTTTTTTTTTTTTTGCCAAAGGACCAGGAAAGGGGCAGTCTAGCAAGACAGAAAACCTTTAAGTAACAATTGCTCTACTCCAGTCAAACACCTTCAACTCCACCCCAACCCATCTAGCAAAGACCAATTAGAGTCTAGTTTACCACCCTTGCCAACCTGGGACAAGGCACTTCGACCCCTGGTGGGGTGGGGTGATGTCAGAGAAGGCAAGTAGCAGAGAATTTCATTTCTGAGTAAAGACTGTCTCCCCAGCCTGAACACACATACATCCAATGACAATTGGAGACTATGGGGTAATCCTGGAATTCCACCTGCACCCATTGAGGAAGATAATGAGGTCTCCCTCTCCCTCCTCACTGAGGTGGTGTTAGAAACGCCTACTAGAAAGTGAAGACTTTTATCACTGCTCAACAGTAATGAGTTCACCCTTTCTCAGTGGAAGGAGGTGGAGAAGAGCGATAAAGTGTACTCTGCCTCTCAGTCAGGACCTAGTGGGGGACTGAACTTCTAACCCTGCCCAGGGGTGAAAAGAGCCTCCTCCCTACCCCTGACTTCACTTCCACTTCCACTGGCAATAATGAGACTGTGTCTCCCTTCTCCCATGAGAACAGTGTAAGAAGAGGCCTTTTAAAATACAAGATTTAAATAAGATCCAGTGTCTTATGTTACCCCAAACATCTAGGTTTCATTGGAACATCAACTGTCACACCAAGAACAGGAAGATCTTAACTTGAATGACAAAGGAAATCAATAGACCCTAAAACCAAGGTGACACAGATGTTAGAATTATCTAATCCGACAAGAATTTTAAAACAGCCATCATAATGATGTCTAAATGAGAAATTATGAACATACTTGAACCAATGAAAGAATAGAAAGTCTCAGAAAAGAAATAAAAAATACTTTTAAAATGAAAATTTTTCAGCTGAATATACAATAACAAAAAGAAAAAACTCAGTGAATTGGTTCAACAGCAGAACGGATAAGACAGAGAAAAGTATTAATGAACTTAAAGATAAAACAATAGAAATTGGCCAATTTGAAAACAGAGAGAAAATAGGCTGATAAGATAAAGCACAAAATCAAAGGACCATCTCAATAGATGCAGGAAAATCACTAGACAAAATTTAACACCCTTCATGAAAAATGCTTGACAAACTAGAAATAAAAACTTCTTCAACCTGATAAAGGATAACTATAAAAGACCCACAACTAACATTATACTTAATGGTGAAAGACTGAATGCTTTCCTCTTAAGATCAGAAACAAAACATTTTTGTTCTTACCACGTCTATTCAACTGTACTGAAAGTTCTAGCTAGGCCAATGAGGCATAGAAAATGAAATAAAAGCATCATTTTTTGTTTATTATTAGTACTTTAAGTTCTGAGGAGTACCAGGTGTGCAGCGAAGTGCGAGGTTTGTCGTACATTATGTATACTTGTTCCATGTTGTGTGGCTTGCACCCAGTTCAACTCGTCGAGCACCCATCAACTCATGTTTACATAGGTAGTAATTTCGCTCAATGCGCTCAGTTCCCTCCGCGCCTCTCCCCCCCCCATAATGGCCCTGGTGTGTGATGTTCCCCTTCCGAATGCCAAGTGATCTCATTGTTCAATCCCCACCTGGATTGATGTGAGGAACGTGATATTGTTGCTCGGTGTGTTGTTTTCTGTTCTGTGTGTGATAGAGTGCTGAGAATGATGTTTCCAGGCTGCATCCTGTCCCTACAAAGACACCAAACTCATCCTTTTTTTATGCTGCATAGTATTCCATGGTGTAGTGATGTTGCCAATTTTCTTTAATCCAGTCTGTCCACTGATGACATGCTTGGGGTTTTGATTCCAAAGTCTTTGCTATTGTGTGCAATAGTGCCACAACTAAAAACGATTACGGTGTGTATGGCTTCTTGTATAGCAGCATGATTCTATAATCCTTTGGTCCTTTGGCTATATACCCAGTAATGGATTAGGTCTGGTCAAACGTAATTTCCTAGTTCTAGATCCTTGAGAATCGCCATTACTGTTTTCCATAATGGTTGAACCTTAGTTGTACAACCCCACCAGCCACAATGAGATACATCTCACACCAGTTAGAATGACAATCATTAAAAAGTCAGGAAATACAACAAGGTGCTGTAAGGATGTGGAGAAATAGGCATTCATATTGAAAGGAAAGAGTGAAACTATTTTATTTGCAGATGACATGGACTTGTATATAGATAACCCCATAGAATCCAGTAAAAAAAAAAAAAAAAAAAGAAAGAAAAGAAAAGAAATAGTAAAAGAGGCTCAGGCAAGGTTGTAGGATACGAGATAAATCTTTACAAATCTAGTGTTTACATACAAAGCAATGCAGCAAACTGGAAAATAAAATAAACAATTCCATTTTATAACAGCATAGAAAAAAAGTACATAGAAATAAATTTAACCAAAAAGTATAAAAACTTGATATATTCTGAAAAATTACAAGCCATATTGAAAGTAAATTGAAAGAGACCTAAATCAATTTTGAAAAATTTCATACTCATAAAGTAAAAGATTCATATTCTTCAGATGGGCAATATTCTCCAAATTGATTCCACACAACTCCCTATCAAAATCCATCTAACTTATTCATTGCAGAAATTGATAAACTGATTCGTAATTATTCTTAAGCGTATAACAAACAAAGCATGAGCAAAAAAAAAAAACCCAAAAAACAAACAGACAACAAGACAAAACAAAAAAAAAGAAACACAAATTAAACTCAAAATTACAAAGTTTTCCTTTGAAGGATACCCTTAGGAAAATAAAATGAAAACCCACATATTGGAAGACACTTTTATTTTTTTTAATTTATTTTTTATTTTCATTTTATTTTATTTTTTGAGACAGAGTCTCTCTCTATGGCCCAGGCAGGAGTGCAATCGTGAGATCTTAGCTCACTGCAACCTCTGCCTCCCAGGCTCAAGCAATTCTCATGCCTCAGCCTCCCGAGTAGTTGGGACTATAGGCATGCACTACCACACCAGGATAATTTTCTGTGATTTAGTAGACATGGGGTTTTGCCATGTTGACCAGGCTGGTCTTGAACTCCTGATCTCAAGCAATCTGCCTGCCTTGGCCTCCCAAAGTGTTAGAATTATAGGCATGAACCAGCACTCCTGGTGAACATCTTTATAAATCATATATCTGATAACAGATTTGTATCTAGAACATATAAAAAACTATTAAAAGTCAGTAAAATGATAAATAATAGAATTAAAAACAAGTAACAGTTCTGAATAGACTTTTTCCAAAGAAGATATACAAATAGCCAGAAAGCAAATGAAAAGATGTAAAGATGTTTGGCATCATTAGTCACCAAGGAAATGCAAATCAAAACTATAATTAGATACTATTTCACACCCACTAGGTTGTCTAGAACAAAAAAGTAGGATGTCTAGAATAAAAGAGATAATAACAAAAGTTGGCAGGGATGTAGAGAAAATTATACACTACTGATGGGAATGTAAAATGATGCAATCACTTTGGAAAACAGTCTGGTAATTCCCAAAATAGTTAAACTTAGAATTACCATCTGATCCAGTAATTCTACTCTTAGATATATACTCAAGAAAAATGAAAACATATGTCCACATAAAAATGTGTACATCAATGCTCACAGTAGTGTTATTTGTAATAGCCAAAACGTATAAAGAACCCAATGCTCATCAACTGATTACTAAATAAAGAAAATATGGTGTAGTCATATGATAGGATGTTATTTGATAATAAAAAGGAATGACATATGGATATGTGCTACAACATAGATTAAGCATGAGAACATTATGCTAAGTGAAAAAAGTCAGTCACAAAGGACAAGATATTGTATAATTCTTTTTGTATGAAATGTCTAGAATAGGCATAAAGGTATAAAATGTCCCCAAATTGATAGATAGGCTTAACCAAAACTACCAATTAACTAGACAAAATTTTTCTAACTATGGACAAGATTATTCTAAAGTTTATATGGAAAGACAAAGCAACTAGAATTTTGAAAAAGAGTAAGGTGGGATAATCATTCTACCCAATTTCAAGACTTATTATATAGGTACTGCACTTATGAGTGTGCAGTATTGGTGAAGGGACAGATACATCGATCAATAGAACAAAATAGAAACCCAGACGTATCCCTGAACAAGTATGGGCGACTGATTTTGGACAAAGGTCAAAAACAATTCAATGGAGGAAAGATAGTTTTTTCAACAAATAGCACCATGGCAGTTGGGTATCCATAGACATAAATGAACTTTGACTTAAACCTCACACCCTATGAGAAAATTAATTCAAAATCAATCATATATTTAAATGCAAAATGTGAAACTATAAAACTTTTAGATGATAAAATAGGAAAAATATGTTTAGGACCTAAGTCGTGGGTGAAGAGTTCTTAGACATGACATCAAAACACGATCCATAAAATAAAAGATGATAAATTGGACTATCTCAAAATTTAAAATCTTTCTCTTTTAAATATCTGTTAAGATGATAAGAAGACAAGCTATTGACTGTGAGAATATATTTGCAAACCACATATCTGACAAAGACTCCTATCTAGAATATATGAGGAAGTCTCACATATCAATAGTAAATAACAATCCAATTAGAAAGTGAGCACATGAGATATTTTATCAAAGAGAATATACGGTGGCAATAAGCACATGGAAAAATGTTTATATCATTAATCATTAGAGAAATGCCTGTTAAGAACATGATGAATTATCACTACACAGATGAAATAGTCATTATAAAATGCTAACAATATCAAATGCTAACAAAGATGTGGACAAACTGGATCTCATACATTGCTCATGGAAATGTAAAATGGTATTGTCATTGTGAAAAACAGTTTGGCGGTATCTTAAAAAACTAAAAGTACACTTACCATATGACCCAGAAATTGCACTCCCAGAGAAACAAAAGCTTATGTCCACACAAAACCTCTATATGATTGTTTTCATACAGCTTTATTCATAATATCCAAGAACTGGAAACAATCAAAATGCTCCTCAAACAAGTGCATAGTTGAACAAACTGTGGTAATCCATCACAATAAATCCACCTGCAATAAAAAGGAATAAAACATTAATTCATAAGATAATCTAATGAAATCTCAAAGGCATCATACTGAATGAAGAAAGCCAATCTCAAGACATCACATACTGTATAATTTCATTTATATAATATTCTTTAAATGACAAATCATAAAGATGGAAAACAGAATAATGGTTTCCCGGGATTACAGGTGAGGTAGTGAGGCGGTGACTGTGACTGTATAGGGGTAGCATGTGGGAGATCTTTGCAGTGATGGAAGTTCTGCATTTTGATTGTGATGATGGTTGCAGGAATCTACACCTGTGAGAAAATATGACTTAGAAATATACACACACACATTGTACCAATGTCACTTTCCTGGTTTTGGTATTTTACTATAATTATGTTAGATGTAAC
The DNA here is from genome assembly GCF_001698545.2 of Rhinopithecus bieti. Lineage (NCBI taxonomy): Eukaryota > Metazoa > Chordata > Mammalia > Primates > Cercopithecidae > Rhinopithecus > Rhinopithecus bieti. The sequence continues at coordinate 10,925 of NW_016811808.1, forward strand.
CCTTGGGGAAAATGGGTGAAGGGTACACAATGCCTCTCTGCTCTTTGCAACTTCCTGTGTAATTATTTCAAAATAAAAAGTTTAAACAAAGACTATCCTAACTGAATAGGAGATGAAAACCAAACAAAATCCAAAGGGGCTGTATGATGAGCCTCAAAGCTGTGTGTTTGCAATGTCTTTTCTCCTAAGTTGAGGAATGGAGTGTGGTCCTTTGGTAACATTTTTCTACCTTGCAAAAGTGTCAGGGCCTCAAGATTAAATGCTTTGTTTGTGTTTCTAGGTCTCCAAGCAGCTTTGAAGTATTTGGTCTCCAGGGGCGTCCGAAGTTCAGCACATTGCTGTCTAACAGTGCCACACCTGTCAGCACACACACAGGGGCAGGCTGCTGGCCTCTCCGGAACCCTCCTACTTAGGGAATGTGACCAGGACTTCAGGAAATCCCCCACGTAGGGCAACATTTTCCAGTTGAAAAAGAACTTTAAAAAGTGGAGGTGTGACTGTAGCTCCATTGAACAATTTTCTCAAGTAGAAATAGACACTGCTGTCCCCGGTCTGGTCACATTCCACCTCCTATTCTTGGAAATTCTCTTGTAGGTACACATTGTTCAGACAAGAACCCCACGATGTTTCTCCTCTGGCTCCTGAAATCCATACTTTGGAGTGTCACACCCAATAAACTTGGAGTTTTGTGGCCTTCGATGACTAATCAGCTGTCTGAGCCATGTTGGTTAAAGGACACATTATCCTTTACAACTTGAACTGGAAGGGAGAATAATTGAGATTTGTTTAGCCTGGTTTTCTTGATGTCTAAGTTACTCAGCTCAACTCAGTACACATGCTGGCAGGCCTTGTGCTGGGCACAGGGGATACGGAGGTGAATAAAGCACTTGTTGTCCCTGCCTTCATGGAGTTTGGTGGGAAAACAGACATTGAACAAATAAATACAGAGCAACATGTAGTAGTCCGTGCCTTCCAGAACTCACTGCCAAGAGACTGGTAGCAGAAAAATAAACGAGGGAAGTGCCAAAGAGGTCAGGGAAAGCTCCTCTGAGGTGTCCCTTCAGCTAAGGGAGATGGAGTGAAGAAAGAAAGGTAGCACTGTGCTTCAGGTGTGTAACCAGTATGTGCAAAACAGGGAGGCAGAGATTCAGAATGGAAAGGGAGCTGGTTTGGCTACAGAGTGCAGTGTCTGGGGGCTGTGGTGAGATTTGTCCATTGTTGAGGAGCGCAAAGCCTGCTGCTTCCAATGAGCCGTCTGTTAACAAGCATTTGCTGAGACCCCATGGGCTGAGCTACACTTTGTGGGGTACAGAAAAATGTCTGGGCGCTGCCCTTAAGGAATTTTTGAGGTGCAATTGAAAAGGGTACTTGAAAGAGATGAGTTGTTTTCAATCTGTGAAAGGGTGAGCTGGCATTAGCAGACTGAAAATATCACCAAGACGTCTGACCAGCATCTGCAGCTGTTACACATTACTGGGGTCCAAAGGTCTGGCCTTGAGTGTCTTATTCTTTTCTCTTCCAGTATTCTTACTTTAAACTAGAAAAAAAAAAATAAAACCTTAAAACAATCTTGTTTACTTTATCCAAGATTAAAGAGCTTGAACCGACTTGGATGGTCGAATGGATTTTTAAGTGCTTTATGGACAAGTAGGCCTAATTGCTAAAATGCTAGGCTGGGCTTCTGTGACCCTTGCTCAGGCTTGTATTGTCTGGGTTTGCTTATTTACTCTCCTTGTTAGAGGTCAAAACTAAGTCTTAGATTAGAATATTTTAGTTTCTGAAGCTATGGATTGAAACACATTCTCTAGAGCCATGTCACACTATGAGCAGTCACTTTACATTTTTTTCCTTGAGTAGGCTACTCCAAGGTCTAACAATGTCTCTAATCCAACGTTCTGTGCATGAGAACCTAGTGGAGTAGTAAAGCGTCCAAGAGGTACAGATCACAATCCATACGTCTCAGGAACAGAGAACAGCCACAGAGAAGTACTGGAAACGGTCAAACTGGAGTCTCTGGCTTCTCCTTTCACCAATCGTGGAAGCAGCTTTGGATGATAGCAAAAGCCCAGACGTTGAAAACCAGGTTCTCATTGCCAACGCCGTCACTGCAGGACAGTGTGACTCGGGGGTGGGGAACCCTTCCCCCTTTGAATCTCAGTTTTCCCGTTGGTAAACTCATGACAGTAACCTGCCTCCACCATTGGTTATGGCATCTGAATCATGAGGGTGAGAGCTCCAACAATCCCAGTCATCAGACTCAACAGAGTTCCAGTGAGAGAGTCCCTCCCCAAGAGAAGAAGTTTTGAAAAATTTGCAGAAACCATCCTTACAGTGTCAAAATAAATTATACTTAGGACATTTTTCCAGAAGCCAAGAAGACTTTTTAAACACTTTGTAAAGATTGATAGCAATATTCTTGGGAGATGCCTAGGGGGACAGGGTCATTAATATGATTGTTTTGGAGTTGATCGCCTATTTAGCTGAGTATTCATCAAAGGTGTGCATATGGCCTTTCGTTTTTTGCTGCGTAATTGCAGCAGTTGCGTTTCTCTCATTCTGCAAGATGGCAGACAGGAAGTGAACTCTCCACTGTGGGCCCAACATCCAGAAAGGGTAGACCCAGCCAACCTGGCTTTTATAGACCCACGAGATTGTTCTGCAGGACCCCAGATGCCTGAGCTGGTGGCTCAGATCTGGAGACCCAGACGACTGGCTCTATCAGGGACTGGAGCTGCCTACCAGATGGGGCAGCCCTTCCATTGTGGCTGCCCAGGCAGTGATTGCTGAGCAGCTTTCACTGATAAGTAACCAAATATACATTGCTTTCTGGAGAACAAGATAAAGACTTTACTAAAAGCCTGCGGGGGAAGTAAAGTGAGATAAAAGCCAAACTATGAAGCAAACATTATTTTGTCAGGCACCATCTAGGTGGCTTGTGTATTGGATTGGGAGTGGTTCTTGCCCTTGGGAGAGACTGTCTGTCTGTCAAGGAGGTAGATAGCAACTTGAATTCTAAAGTGGGGTGTGGCAAGGAGAGCAAGGCAAGTGAGAGACTCATTACTGCCTCTTCACAGGAAGAGGCCTGGGTAGATTGACTTGGAAAAACTTAGAAGACAGAAGACACCAGACACAGTCAAGGGTGGAAGGCAATGACTCAAGCTTAACTAACCTAGGGGAATTAAGTGAAAGTCTGCATCCTGACCAGAGGATCTCCCCTACAGCTTTCCTTTCCAACCCTCCCCAGAAGGCTTGTGGTGAGGCATGCACTCCTCAGAAAAGAGACTGAAGCAATAACCCGGGAAGAAGGTAAATATCCCCAGGCTGAATAGTTAGCATGAAGAAAAGTGGGATAGCAATGCATTACTGTGGGATCTCATTTCTTTCTTCCTTTTCCTTTCCTTTTTGATTTGGGGTCTCATTCTGCCACCCAGGCTGGAGTGCAGTGACGTGATATTGGCTCACTGCAGCCTCAGCCTCCTCAGGATCAGAGGAACCTCACACCTCAGCCTCCTATGTAGCTGGGACGACAGGTGTACACCACCACGCTTGACTAAGTTTTGTATTTCTTTGTAGAAATGAGGTTTGGCCATGTTGCCCAGGCTGTTCTGGGGTTCTCGGGCTCAAGCCAATGGCCTCCCAAAGTGCTGGGATTACAGGCATCAGCCACTGAGCTGGGCCCAATCTCATTTCTTACCTTGCTATCTGTGGGCATTATCAACTTATTCATTGTTCCAATAAAGAATACAGCAGTGAATGTAAACCAGTGTTAGAAGGTATTATTTGACCCTTGGTCAAGGGGCGAAGAAATTAGAAGAGCTCCTGAAAATGATTTTTGTGAAAATAGATCAAGTTCATTCAAATGTCATTTTAGATATGTGTAAGAACTGTGTGGCCTAGAGAATTAAGTAATGAGAGATATGAGAATATTGCCTTTTTGTGCTTTGAAGCCTCTGATATAAATGTCTTTATTGACACTATAAAAGTGCTGGTTTCATATTTTTTGACCTACTTAAGAGGGGCTCAGTACAACAGTAAGGGTGGAGAGAAGGATGGTTCTGAGTTTCTGCAGCTCCAGGTCTGACAAAATCTTTCATAGGAAGTAACCCTGGCTGCCTGAGCAGAATTTTATTTCTTTAGTGGGCAGGCATCTTTAAACCCCAGCAAGATTTAGAATTAAGAATAGAAAGGCTTAAGAGAATAGAAATCATTGCATTGATATTTTTTGTTAAAATGGAATCTTTTCATATTTGACATTTTAGGTATTTATAATGCTAGTATTTGGCTAATTATAAATGAAAACCTTGAACTCAAGTTTAAAATGTGTACTCAATATTTGTTTTAGATTTGTAATTCTAGGTTGAATTATAATATTTAACTTTAGATTTAACATATACATAAATTTAATATTTTAAATGCAAAATTACTTATGTGCTCAGAAAAGTTTGTTAATTCAGAAAAAAATAAAATACTTGAAAACTGAATATTTTCAGTTTATGCACGCATTTTTAAATATTTAACTGTATATAATAAATTATGTTTGTAAACAGGACCAAATAATCAAATACCTCTCGGGAATGATTTCTAAGATCTGCAAGACTTATAAATTCGATTATAACATTTGTAAGTACAAGTCAAACTTTACAAAAGAAAGAGGACTTAAAAATTATAACTTTAATAAATTTAACATTAAATCTTAAACAAAATGAAACGAACCTTTAAATGATATTTTCTGTGAGTAAAAGCCGTCCTTGAGGGCACCACAAAACTGACAGTAATTTGCTGACGTTTTGCAGACTTTGTTAGAATTGTCAGTTCTCTAACTGATCATCTTTCAGAGAAATCCTCCAGTTGACAACCCCACCCATGAGGAATCAGACTTTTAGTGTCTTACTTTTATTTATTGGAAATTTGCATTTTTAATTTATTTTCTTTTTTGTTGACAAATAAACGAATGTATAGTTTACAACATGATGTTTTGATTTGTGTATACATTGTGGGATGGCAAAATCAAACTAATTAACAGATGCATGTATGTATGTATCACATTTTTGTGGTTAGCACACAAAATCCACTCTCAGTAATTTTCAAGTTTATATATTGGCATTAACTGCGGTCATTATGTTGTGCAATAGATTTCTTGAGCTTATTCCTGTTGTCTAATGGAAATTTTGTATCCTTTGACCAACAGGCACAGAAAGAACAGATATCACATGATCTCACTTATATGTGGAATCTAAAAAAGTCAAACTCATAGAAGCAGAGTAGACTAGTGGTTGGTTACCAGAGGCTGGATATGGGCCTGTAGTTTTTGTTTTTTGATGTGTCTTTGTCTGGTTTTAGTATGAGGGTAATATTGTACTCATAGAATAAGTTTGGAAGTATTCCCCTCTCCCTTATTTTTTGGAATAGAGAACTGATATTAGTTCTTTTTTAAATGTTTAGACAGAATTCAGCAGTGAAGTCATCAAGTCCTGGGCTTTTCTTTACTGGGAGACTTTTTATTACGGCTTTGATCTTTTCACTTATTATTGGTTTGTTCAGGTTTTAGATTTCTTCATGGTTCAATCTTGGTAGGTTGTATGTGTCTAGGAATCTATCCATTTCATCTAGATTTACCAATTTGTTGGCCTACAGTTGCTTGTAGTAGCGACTAATGATCCTTGAAATTTCTGCAGTATCAGTTGTAATGTCTCTTTTCTCATCTCTGATTTTATTTATTAGGGTCTTCTCTCTTTTTTTCTTAGTCTGGCTCAAGGTTTGTCAATTTTATTTTTCTTTTCAAAAAAATAATTTTTCATTTTACTGATGTTTTATATTGTTTTCTTCATTTCAAATTCATTGATCTTTATTATTTCTTTTCTTCTGCTGATTTTGGATTTGGTTTGCTCTTGCTTTTCTAGTTAAGATGCATTGTTATGTTACTCATTTGAAGTTTTTCTTCTTTTTTGATGTAAGCACCAACAGCTATACATTTCCTTTCTAGTACTATTTTCACTGTATTCCATTGGTTTTGCTATGTTGTGTTTCCATTAACATTTGTTTCAAGAAATTTTTCAATTTCCTTCTTAATTTCTTCATTCAGGAGCATATTGTTTAATTTCTATGTGTTTGGATAGTTTCCAAAATTCCTCTTGTTATTGTTTCTAGTTTTATTCCATTGTGGTTAGAGAAGATTCTTGATATTATTTCCATTTTTTGACTGTTTCAAAAATTGTTGTGTGACCCAACATATGGGCTATCTTTGAGAATTATCCATGTGCTGAGGAGAAGAATGTGAATTCTGTAGCTGTTGGATGAAATGTTCTGTAAATACCCATTAGATCCATTTGTTCTGTAGTGCAGATTAAGTCTGATGTTTCTTCGTCGATTGTCTGTCTGGAAGATCTGTCCAATGCTGAAAGTGGGGTGTTGAAGTTTCCAACTATTATTGTATTGAGGCTTCTCTATCTCTTTAGCTCTAATAATATTGCTTTATATATCTGGGTGCTCCAGTGCTGGGTGCATTTATATTTACAATTATTATATCTACATTCTGAATTGACTGTTTTATCATTATATAATGACCTTTGTATCTTCTTACAGTCTTTGTCTTGAAATCTAATCCACTTTGTCTAAGTTTAGCTAGTCCTGCTTTTTTTGCTTTCCACTGGCATGGAAAATCTTTTTCCATCCCTTTATTTTCAGTCTATGTGTACATTTATGGGTGAAGTGTGTTTCTTGTAGGCAGCAGATCATTGGGTCATGGTGTGTGTGCATGTGTGTGTACACATGTGCATGTTTAATCCACTCAGCCACTTTGTGTCTTTTGATTACAGAGTGTAGTCCATTTACATTCAATGTTATTACTGACAAGTAAGGACTTACTCCTGCCATTTTGTTATTTGTTTTCTGGTAGCTTTGTCATCTTCTCTTTCCTTCTTCCTTCCTTTCTGTCTTCTTTTAGTGAAGGTGATTTTCTCTATATGATTTTATTTCTTGCTTTTTGTATTTTGTCTATTCATTGCATGATTTTTTCACTTAAGGTTGCCATGATTTTAAACTGATGTCAACTTATAAGCCATTATTTTAAACTGATGTCAACTTACCACAGTTTGCATAAACAAATAAGCACCAGGAAAACTATTAAAAACTATACACTTTAACTTTGTTCCCCCACTTTGTAACTTGTTGTTTCTCTTTATGTCTTACTATACTATGTATTGAAAAGTTGTTTTAGTTATTATTTTTTATTGGTTCATCATTTAGCCTTTCTACTTGAGTATTTTACACGCCACAATTACAGTGTTATAATAATCTGTGTTTTTCTGTATGTTATTACCAGCAAGTTTTGTACCTTCAGATGATTTTTATTGCTCATTAGCATCCTTTTTTTCAGCTTGAAGAACTCCCTTTAACATTTTTTGTAGGACAGATCTGATGTGAATAAAATTCCTCAGCTTTTGTTTATCTGGGAAAGTCTGTATTTCTCCTTTAAGTTTAAAGGATATTTTCACTGGATATACTATTATAGGGTAAAAGATTTTTTTTCCTTCAGCACTGTATATGTGCCATGTATATCATGCCACTCTCTCCTGGTCTGTAAGGTTTCCACTGAAAAGTCTGCTGCCAGACATATTGGAGCCCCATTTTATGTTATTTGTTTATTTTCTCCTGGTGCTTTTAGGATCCTTTCTTTATCCTTTAACTTTGGGAGCTTGATAAATGCATTGAGGTAGACTTCTTTGGGTTAAATCGGCTTGGTGTTCTATAACCTTCTTGTACTTCAATATTGATATCTTTCTGTAGGTTTGGAAAGTGATCTACTGCCTGTTGAATAAACTTTCTACCTCTATCATTCTCTACCTCCTCTTTAAGGCCAATAACTCTTAGATTTGCCTTATTGAGTCTATTTGCTAATTCTTGTAGGCATGCTTTATTCTTTTTTATTCCTTTTTCTTTTGTCTCCTCTGACTGTGTATTTTCAAATAGTCTGTCTTCAAGTTCACTAATTCTTTCTTCTGCTTGATCAATTCTGCTATTAAGAGACTCTAATGCATTCTTTGGTATGTCCATTGCATTTTCAACTCTGGAATTTCTACTTGATTCTTTTTAATTATTTCAATCTCTTTGTTAAATTTATCTGATAGAAATCTGAATTCTTTCTCTGTGTTTTCTTGAATTTCTTTGAGTTTCCTTAAAATACTAACTTTAAAACAGCTGTCTGAAAGGTCACATATCTCTCTTCCTTCAGGATTGGTCCCTGGTGCCTTACTTAGTTCATTTGGTGAGATCATGTTCCTCCATGGCCTTGATGCTTATACTTGTTCATCAGTGTCTGGGTATTGAAGAGTTAGGCATTTATTGTAGTCTTCACAGTCTGGGACTACTTGTGCCTGTCCTTCCAGGCTTTCCAGGTATTTAAAGGAACTTGGGCCCCAACCCAATACACTATGGTTCTTGCAGACTTATGCAGGTATCACCTTGGTGGTGTGGGATAACTTCCAGAAGAATTATCTGCATTACCAGGCAGAGACTCTTTTTCTTTTTCCTTACTCTCTCCCAAACAAACAGAGTTTCTGTCTTTGATCTGAGCCTCCTGGAACTGGGGGTGGGAGGAACACAAGCACTCCTATCACTACCACGACAGGTATAGTGCTGGTTCAGACCTGAAGCCAGCACAGCACTGGGTTTTGCCCAAAGCTCACTGTAACCACCTGGTTCACTCAGGGCCCTAGGGCTCTACAATGAGTAGGTAGCAAAGCCAGCCAGGTTTGTGTCCCTCCCTTCAGGGTGGCGAGTGCCCCCAGGCCTCAGAATTCCAGAAATGCTCTCTAGGAACTCTAGAAATTTACCTGGTGTTCTATTTTACTGCAGCTAAACTGGCACTCAAACCACAAAACAAAGTCCTTTCCACTCTTCCTTCCCCTTTCCAAAAGGAGAGGAGCCTCCTCTCCAGTGGCCACCATGAGCACTGACCCATAGGGCAGTCTGCTAGGGCACTGCCAATGTTTACCTAAAGCCCAAGGACTCTTCAGTCAGCTTATGATGAATGCTGCCTAGGACTCAACCTTTAGGGCAGCAAGCTCCCCTCTGGCCCAGGGCAGGTCCAGAAATGCTGACCAAGAGCCTAGGCCTGAACTTGGGGCCCTAAGAACCTGCTTGGTGCTCTACCCACCTGTGGCCAAGTTGTTACCCAGGGTGCAAGACAGTGCTCTTTACTTTTCACCTGATTTTTTCAAACCAAAGGAGTCTTGCACCATAGCCACCACAGGTGTGAATGTTCTGGATCACACCTGAAGCCAGTAAGTCTCAGAGCCCAAGGTCCACAGCGTATTGCCAGTGTATTGTTGGCTATTCAGGGCCCAGGGCTCTTTGGTCAGCAGTTGGTGAATCCTACCAGGTCTCTGCTGTGACAGGGCAGCACTGAGTTCAATGTAAAGTTCCCTAGTCACTGTGCTCCAAGTACACATATTTCTTTGCACTGCATGGCTGCTACCAGAGGGTGAGGGAGGGGTGGAACAAGCCCTCTCTTAGCCACCCTGGCTGGTGTCTCAGTAGTTTGTGTGCCCTGCCCACCAAGTCCACTGGCTCTGAGCCCAGCTCAGTGATGGGACTTGCATAGGAATTGCAATACCTGTGGCCTAGACTGCCCCTCAAGTTCACTTAGGACCCCAGAGCACTCCAGCGCACAGTGGCAGGGCTTTTAGGAACGCAAGCTCTGATGCTGGGATAGGTAATTCCCTTCTAGTTAGGGCAAGTCCAAATGCTCCCTCTGTGGGCAGATGTCAGCTGAGTACAGCCCAGTTGTGCTTTCCACTGTGATGGGGCAGCACTGAGTTCAATGCAAAGCCTCATAATCACCACACTCGCCCTCTTCAAAGCACACAGATTCTCCACACCATGTAGCCACTTCTGAGGAATGGGGAACAGGTGGCATTAGCACTTCAAGACTGTCTTTCCTGCTTTCTTCAATAATTCTTTCAGTGATATGAAGTTAAAACCAGGTACTTTGATTTTTCACCTGATTTTTAATTCTTGTGATGATGCTTTTTGTGTGTAGCTAGTTGTTAAAATTTGGTGCTCCTACAGGGGTTACAAATGGTGTAGGCTTCTGTTTGGCCATCTTGCTCTGCCTCCTTCTTTTGTTCATTTTAAAACTGGATGATTTGTGGAGTTTTGTTTTGTTTTGTTTTTTACTTTTGAGTTGTTTGAACTCCTTGTGAATTCTGGGTATGAATCCCTTGTCAGATGGATAGTTTGCAAACATTTTCTTCCATCCTGTGGGTTATCTCTTCATTTTCTTGATTATTTCCTTTGCTGTGCAGAAGCTTTTTAGCTTGATATAATCTCAATTGGCTATTTTTGCTTTGGTTGCCTCTGCCTTTGCGGTCTTACACAAAAGTTTTTACCTACACGAACGTCCTGGAGCATTTCCCCAATGTTTCCTTCTAGTAGCTTCATACTTTGAGGTCTTAGATTCAAGGTTTTAATCCATTTTGGTTCCATTTTGATTTTTGTGTTTGTATATGGTGAGAGATATGAATCTAGTTCATTCTTGGCATATAGTTATCCAGTTTTCCCAGCATTATTGATTGGAAAGACTGTTTTTGGCACCTTTGTCAAAGATGAGTAGGCTGTAAATGTGTGGATTTGTGTCAGGGTTCTTTATTCTGTTCCATTGCTCTGTGTATCTGTTTTTATGCCAATGCCATGCTGTTTTGGTTACTATAACTTTGTGATAAAATTTGAAGTTAGGTAGTGTGAACCGTTAACTTTATCCTTTTTGCTCAGGATTGCTTTGGCTCTTCGGGGTCTTTTTTAGTTCCACATAAATTTCAGGAATATTGTTTTCTATTTTTGTAAAGAATGTCATTGATATTTAAATAGGGATTGCATTCAATCTTTAGATTACTTTGGCTAGTATTGTCATTTTAGTAGTATTGTCAATATTAATTCTTTCAATCCATGAGCATGGAATATCTTTTCATTCTTTTGTGCCCTCTTCTTTTTCTTTCACGAGAGTTCTATAGTTTTTCTTGTAGAGATCTTTCACTTCTTTGGTTACATTGATTCCTAGGTATTTTATATTTTGTAGCTATTCTAAATGGGATTGTGTTCTTGATTTCTTTTTCAGATTGTTTGCTGTTGGTATATGTAATTGCTACAAATTTTTGTATGTTGATTTTGTATCCTGCAGCTTTACTGAATTTGTTTATCAGTTCTAATAGTTTTTTGGTGGAGTCTTTAGGTTTTTGTAGGCATAAGATCATGTCATCTGTGCACAAGGCTAATTTGACTTACTTATCTTTAATTGTTTATTTGGATGCCCTTCATTTCTTTTTCTTGCCTAATTGCTCTGCCCCAAGCCCAATTTTAACTGGCTTAAACTCATATATGAAGAAAGGCATCAAATAAAAGTAAGAAATTAAAAAGAGTCTGGATATAAAAGATAATACCCAAAACAGAAGAAAACTCCAAAATAATAAAAATAATTATATTATCCCCAGAGAAGTACATTTACTTAACCAGTTATAGAGTGCCTCTTAAGTGCTTATTATAAAAGCTGAATAAGAGAAGAAATGAAATAAAATGTCACATGTCAGACTGGATTAAGAAAATGTGGCACATATACACCATGGAATACTATGCAGCCATAAAAAAGGATGAGTTTGCATCCTTTGTAGGGACATGGATGCAGCTGGAAACCATCATTCTTAGCAAACTATCACAAGAAGAGAAAACCAAACACCGCATGTTCTCACTCATAGGTGGGAACTGAACAATGAGATCACTTGGACTCGGGAAGGGGATCATCACACACTGGGGCCTATCATGGGGAGGGAGGAGGAGGGAGGGATTGCATTGGGGAGTTATACATGATATAAATGATGAATTGATGGGTGCTGACGAGTTGGTGGGTGCAGCACACCAACATGGCATAAGTATACATATGTAACAAACCTGCACGTTATGCAAATGTACCCTAGAACTCAAATAAAAAAATAAAAAATAAAATAAAATAAAATAAAATAAAATGTCACATGTATAAAACATGCATAGGAAATTGGGAAAAAAGATGATGGAAAAAATAGAAAAATGATAAAGTACCCAGAGAATAAATTTAAGGCATTCAGCATCAAATTGATGAGTTCCAGAAAAAGAGCATATAGTTGAAAGAAAATGGCTAAAAAAGAGAGACACATTTCTTTTTCATTGAAAGGGCCCTGATTGTGCTCAATACAATGAGTGAAAAAGTATCCTCTCCAATATGAAACTGTGAGATTATGGAATATCACAGGTATATCAGAACTCCAAAACTCTTCCAGCGAGAGAGAGAAAAAAAGATAGAAAACTAAAAGTCAGAATGGCAGGGATGGGTCTTCCTAAGGGCAATTCTGGATGTTAGAAGACAAAGGAAAAACATCTTCCAAATTCACCTGTAATTCTAGAGGCAGTCAAAGTATTTAAGTGTGAAGGAGAAATAAAGGCATGGATTGAAAAACAGAACCCATAAGGCATCCTTCTGTGGGAGATAACTGCTGGATGTATTGTAGTAAATTAAGGGAGTTAACCAACAAACAGGAAGACATGGAGTCCAAGAAATGGTCTCCAACAGAAAATACCACAAAGGGAAGTCTCTTGCTAAGGATTTTGTAGCGAGTCTAGGGAACCAGCCCTCTCAGATCGCAGAAGAGCCAACGCTCCAAAAGAGGGATCTAAAGGTAATAAAAGGGAACTATTTACTTAAAGGTCATCTGATATGATGGAGCATTCCAAAAGAAAACACTGGTAAGTATGTGATAGATCAGATGCAACATGTGGGAAAAAATATAGGTACATAAAAAAACCCAGGTCAATGAATAAAACCAGGTGACCATTAACTTCAGGAAAGTGAAAAAGAGTACAGGAAAAAATATAATACTCTACTTTCCACTGTGAATGTCATTTACATAGGCACAATAATGTAAACATTGACTGTATTAAAAAAACTAGTTAGCATTTAGAAGGATGGGAGCAGAGAAGTGGCCTTTGGTGACATTACTATGAAGTTTTGAATCATTTTTACAGGGAATCAGTAGATTCTAAACACTGGCAATATAAAATTACTTAGAAATATGCAGGTTAATATCAGGAGAAAACAGTTCAAGGAGGCAAAAATAAATTGCTTCTAGGAAGTGGGCTTGGGGACTGGAAGGGCTGCAGGAGTATTGTAATTCTTTATTCTAAATCTTTTGATATGATTTGACTGTGTAACTATTTGTAGGCACTACACTTGTACTGTAAACCCTCTGTGTACTGCTTCAGATTGTCTCTACCTCACCTGTGTTATTCAAACCTTAGCTGTGGTAACCAATTCTACACAGGATCTGACCAGCTTCCTACAGGTGTAACCTGACAGTGTCTTGCCTCAGATCCATGCTCTGCACTTCTGACTTCACGCCCTTGGTCTTCTCTGTGAAATCCCATGCAGGAGCCACTGTGGGAACCCACTCACTTCTCACATCTGTACAACCTGGAAATGCAAGGGAGTTAACACTCCAGAAAGCAAACTTTTGACCAGTGGAGAGTCCTGAGCTGGTGGATAAACACATCCTCTTTCTTCCTCTGGACAGACAGTTTTGAGAGAGGATTCATGGCAATCTCCCTGGATAGAGCAAACAGTCACCTGCAGTCATGGTTGAGCAACAGTGCATCTTTGTCCTATCTTCCTCCTTCCCACTGTCACCGTCTGGGCACTCACGCCATCCTCTGGATCATTGTCCCAGTCAGCCTTTGCTTTCTTGGCAAACCCAAGAAAAGTCTAAAATGATTGAAAACTTTTAAACAAGTGCAAAATGGAAAGAAACTTTCTAAAAAAGATGAAATTTCTAAAAAAGATCTAAATGGAAGATGATACTGCAGCAAGGAAATGCAAAGTGGTAATGCAGACTTTTTGCAACAGTAGATAAATACTTGAAAAGGAAAACTAATGGTTTAGAATTGATAATTTCTTAGCAAAATTGAAAGTTGAAGGAGGAAAGAAATGCTATAATAAATAAGAAATGCTACAAAGTTTCCTTCACAAGGAGTGGTAAAGGGGATTGGGCTGGCAAAATGTCTTGTTGGGGACAGAATGGCCATTGTTTCATCTCATATATCAATGGGAAATATAGGCTTAAATATGGTAATGAAGATAGGGAGGAACCCACAAGCAAAATGGAGAAGCATAATAGCAGTTGGAAATTAATGGTGGTAGTGGGGGCAGGGGTGGTAGTATAGAAAAAAAAACTCGGTCAAGCGCCATACTAAAAATATATATATATAAATCAGTAGCAACAAGTATAATAAATAGAAAACATGAACAAAAGGAAAAAAAAGTACCATTTAAACTAATAATCATAAATGAGTTGACTTCTTTTTTTTTTTTTTTTTTTTTAAAAAAAGGACTCTCAGGCTACAATAAAACCCCACAAAATTTGCATCTATATAAAGTGTATGAGACATATTTAAAAGTAAAAAAATAAAGAAATGTTTATTTTAATCTTGATTTTAATGATCAAAGATATACCAGGCAAATGCAAACAATTAAAAAACAAGAAAGATGACAAGTTACTATAAAACTTAATTTGAGGCTTACACCATGAATTGAAGAAAAGAACTAGATTGTTTATGATAAAAGAAATAATCCTTGAGGACAATAAAAGAGCTACAGACCTTTGTGCATTCAAAAATACAATAGCAAACTATAGAGCAAAAACTCCTAGAAATATAAGGAGAATTTTATAAAATCACAATGATAGTAGAAGGTTTTATTACATCTTTCAGTATTTGGTATATTAAGGCATTAAAAACAAGCAATGTAGAAAGGATTTAAATATTACAACCAACAAGCTAACTTAATAGCTCTCTCTGATTTTGTTCCCCTGGAAAACATGTTTAGAAATCAACATATACTGACCACAAAAGAAAACAAATAAACTATCTCCAATAAAAGATTTTACAAGTCACATTCTTGGACCACACTCCTTGAAGGCTGTAGCTGTCTTTGTTTCTTCCTGCTCCCCATCCCCCTCCAAAGGCGGTTAAATCAAGCCTTAGGTAGTAATGAGAAGGCAAGAAAGAGAGCAAGGGGAACTGGGGCTCTTGGGTGGCTGCTATGAGATAGCAGCTTCCATGCATTAGCCACTTTTCCTATTTTTTAAACCCAGTTCTCAACACCTTCCTGTGTAGGGAAATTTCATCCATTTGCAGGGGACGGATAGTTGTTCTTCTTATTCAGTATTTGCACACCATCAGATCCCTATAAACTCCAGCAAAGTCCCTGCCTTCCCTTGAAAGAAAGAACTGTACCCTCTGCCCTCAAATCCAGGGCCTCTTTCCCATCTCTGGGTGGCTGTCTTTCACATCAGTGGTAAAATGGGAATTGTCACACTGACCCACTTCTCAGCGGGGCTGTGAGATGCAACGACTAATTACAAAAGCTAATAAAATATTTACAGAGCTTACAGCACACATTGGAAGTACAAAGGTGTAGTTAATAAAAATAATGACGGTGCTAGACAAACACTGCTCAGAGCCTAGTGCCACACTCAAGAAGAGTAAACAACTTGCCAGGGTAATTTCAAGCTCTATTAGATGCTTGCAGCAAGTATCACTGTTATCCAAGAGGAGAGAAAATCTGCCATGCAGGAAATCTTGACTGAAGGCCACAGCCCAGCCGTGCAGAGCAATGTGGTTTGATTAAAATGAGCAGCGACCTTTTGTGCAAGTGCTGGGATCTCTGAGCTTTTTCAGAATTCAGGGAGGTAGAAGTGAGTTGGCTCCTTGCCACCTTGGGCTCAAGGTTCTAGGCCTTGCTTGTTTTGTAAAGAGACCGCTCTCCAGGAATCTGAAGTCCAGACTCCTCTGGGCTGGCGAGGACCAAGGAATGGAGGGATCTCTTAGTGGAAAGTGTAGAGGCATTTTGGATCTTTGCAGAAGACACTAGAAAGAGCAAGTAGCAGAGCCTATTTAAGTAATAAGAAGAGGGGCAGAGGATCAGATGGTTCCAGACACAAAGACAGAACCCAAGCTCGGAATTTGGTGCGGGGGACTGGAGTTAGTAGAAAAGCTGATAGGGCACATAGAAGGAGACCGTGAGGTGACTTAGAGATCAGCAACAGTTAAGTAGGAGGAACGAAGGTGGAGGTGCTGTCACCTGAGCCCTGAAGATGTGAGCTGGATCCATAAAGAAGATCCTGCCGCTGCCTGAGACACGAGACCCAAAGCAGAGAGATAAGGGGAAAAACCCTGGCTTCTGCCCTCCTCCCTCCCACCCTCCAATGTCCTGTCTGTCTTCCTTCCATCAGCCAAACCTAAGCAGAAACTGGTAGACAAGGAAGCCTAGGAATTGCAGTTTGAATGGCTGGCATCTGCAGCACAGAGCAGGGCAGGGGAGGGCTTAAGGGCCGATAGGCAGGTGCTCAGCACTTGAGGTGGGAGTGTGGGGGGTGGGGCCGAACAAGGTTGGCTCAGTTATATGGGATGCTAGACTCTCACCAAGAACCATGGGAAGCACAGATGGGTGTGTAACCCGGGAGTCACTTTCCTCATTTCACATGCTAGACAAAGAGCAGGTTGTGACCTCTGGCCTCCCACCTCCCAGCTACCTAATGACCCATCACCTGGTGAGCTAGGCTGGCCTCATCCACTGCCCATAAGAACAAGCCTACTGGTCAAGGAATATGCTTCTGGCCATTAACACAGGTTGTAAAAGTGCCAGTGCAGCCAACCCTTAGGGAGCCTATGAACACTCCCTCTCTGAGTGTGAGTTCCAGCCTGCATCAGAGGCTCACTGCAAGGGTCAATCCAATCCTAACTGGTAAACCAGATTCTAATACTATGAGGGTGTGGAATTCTAGTTACAGAAAGTCACCTGCACGCCATCACAAATGACCAAACCTGACAACAGGGTCAGCAACAGGGCAATGTATTAAAAACGGAGTATGTCCATCAGTTGGGCGACCACAGGAGGCAATCTAGAAAGTTCCAGACAAGCCTTTTTTATATTTTCCTCCCCAAGAATGGTGTTTAAAATCGTAAACTGTCTTATGAATCAAGTAAGGAGAGTCAAGTTCACGGGATGTTAATTTAATGGCTCACTCGGGGCTTTGACTAATTTTGTTTCTGTGACAGTGTGATAATTTTACAGACTCCAAACAGGAAGTGAGAAGTAATTCATTTCCATTCACTCCGTGTCAACAAAGCTGAATTATTAGGAACCAAGCACTCCTTTAGGTGGGTTTGCTAGTGGCCAAACTGGAGACCAGAACTCAGAAGCCCAGGCTACGGGTCGTGCATGTGGGGAGGTGCGGAGAGCTATTGTGTTGTTAGTGACCCCCTCCCCCCGTATTCTGTTCAGAGTCCCCTTTTTCTTTTCAAATGGTTTGACAGGAACTGGTCACTCCTGCCTCCCATGGATGTGACACTGTTTCTGTTTCTGGGGCTCTAAGAGTTTCAGATTTGATCCTTATCCAGGAACTCTCATAACTCAACTGTTCGGAGGATCAAATGAGAGAATGCAGTTCCTGGTGCCTCTCACCTTACCTCGGAGCAGGAGTTCAAGCAATACAAACTGCTTTAGTGCTTTTGCTGTTGATGTGTTGTTTGATTGGCAGTTGTGCTAGTGAGCTTCCATTTGCCCTTCCAATCCTGCTGACCTTTATGGACTGTAGCAAGCATCTCTTTCATCCCTGTTTTTGTTTGTTGTCGTTGTGGTTGTTGTTGTTGAGACAAAGTCTCGCTCTGTAGCCCAGGTTAGAGTGCAGTGGCATGATCTGGGCTCACTGCAACCTCTGCCTCCCGGGTTCAAGCGATTGTCCTGCCTCAGCCTCCCAAGTAGCTGGAATTACAGGCGTACGCCACTCTACCCGGCTAATTTTTTGTATTTTTTAGTAGAGACGGGGTTTCACCATGTTGGCCAGGCTGGTCTTGAACTCCTGACCTCAGGTAATCTGCCCTCCTCAGCCTCCCAAAGTGTTAGGATTATAGGCGTGAGCCACCACGCCCGGCCTATCCCTGTTTTTGGTGTGGCTATAGGAGGCGCTGGCAGGAAACTGCAGGATTAGGGGAGCATTAAGTTGGGAGGTGACCCCACTGCTTTTTCTCTCTGCCAAACCACACATGAATGTTGTGGTTCTTCCCCAGAGACCACAGCTCTTGTGCAGGTAGTCATACCCTCCCTTTGCCACCTCAGGACTGGTGGAGCTAAGTGCTCCCCACAGCTACTGGCCTCGGGTGCTTCCCTGCTTCCTGTTGTCTTCCTAACCCAGCCCTTATCCTCAAAAATTATCCTTTTGTCAAGTGAAAAGAGTCAAACTCTGTAATATATTTTAAAGAGGTTTATTGCGCGTCAAATATTAGTGACCAAGGCCTGAGCCACAGTCCCAAGAGGCCCTGTGCCCTTGGGAAGGTGCCCAAGCTGTTGTGCCACAGCTTGGTTTTATACATTTTAGGGAGACACGATCAATACATATGAGGTATGTATTGGTTTGGTTCGAAAGATGGGACAACTCTAAGTTGGGTGGGGTGAGCTTGCAGGTCATAGGTGGATTCAAACAGTTTCTGGTTGAAAGAATTGTTATTATGATCTAAAGTCCTGGAATCAACAGAAAGGAGTGTCAGATTCAAGATAAGGGATTATAGAGACTGCAGTTCTTGTTATGTACATGAAGCCTCATGCGTGGCTGCCTTTAGAGACTGTGGTGACAAGTGTTTGCTATTCAGATCTCTAAAAGGTGTTAGACTCTTCACGACTGGGAGAGACTGGAAAGGGAAAGATCTAGTTATAGTAATAGATACCCTTTACAGATGCAATCCCCTGGCCCCTCCACTGCCACCGAACAGCTTTGCAGGCCATTTAAAAGTATGACAAAGAAGTATGATAAAATATTTTGATTTCCTTGTTTTTTCTGTCTGGCATGTGGTATTGTGCCAGAGTCAACGTTAGAAAGCAGACCACATCATATAGGGTTAAATGAAACTCCTCTGGTGAGATTTTTACAGTTTGTAGGGCGTGACTCTCCAGTCCCCTTAGATAGGAATTTGGGCAAGAGAAGAAAAAGAGCAGAGTTTAGTCTTCACTTTATTACATTCTACATTTGAGGGTGCCCTCCTTCTCCTTTCTGCCTGATACCTGAGTAAGCTATATTTCACAGTTTAAAAGCAACAACAACAAAACCCAAAACAGCAACACCCAAAAACCCCAAACCAAAATACAGTTTGAAAACTCTCAGGACCTTTGCCCAGCTGTGGCCTGAGTACCACTGTGTCTTTGCCATTTCATCTTTTTAAACTCCGCATCAGTAGGGTTGTGGGAGAGGAAATTGGAGGAATTTGTACCAAGTAAGGTGATCAGGCAATTGATTTATGGCCTATGAATACAGATTTACGGAACATGTAATATTCCCATCAAGAATATTCTGTCTCACTGTAGCCACAAGTATTCTCATGTACCAGTGCCAAGCTCACAAGTTCTATACCCCTCTCCCCGTAATGAAAGATTCTTAAGAGAGGCGCCGTACCCAGACCTTCTCTGGGAAACTGAGTACACAGATTTCAGCACCTAGAAAAGTACTGGGCATATCACAGGCACTCAATAGTTATTTGTAGGTTAATGAATACATTCTAGGATATATCTACAATCACTATGGTTGGCATTTGGGGTGGAGTCAGAGACCTCGAGCTTCCTCAGTGCAAACTGTGGCCCATGTCTCCATGTCTACGTGTGCAGGAATCATCTGTAGAATCAAAGTATCAATCTTTGGTAGGTACTGGCAGAAGCATCCAGTTGGGTTTCTGATTTTAAATAATCTTTTCTAAGGGAATATGCCATGGATTCTTGAGGTTACCATTTCATTGCAAACCCCCAATTCTAGCTTTTGAACTGACTAAAAGAATGAGGGGACTTTAAATCTCTGCACCTAACTCTGCTAGCTCACAGCTGAAAAACCTTGATCGGAAGTTGCCCACAGGATGACTCACACTGAAATGAGGGCCTTTTCCCTGCACCATGTGTTTTTGCAACGCTCATTGAATATGAGGGAACTACTTAAGGATAAGGTTAGCTTTTCAGGTGAAGTCTCTGGTTGATCTGGCCTGGTAGTGATGAACTAGCCCTTCTCAGGACCAACCCTGGATGTAGGAGGCTGCTTTGTTCCTGTGGTTTGGCTCCCCAAACTAAAGAAATTGCTGGCAGAGAAAGGGGAAGAAAGGCCTGAACCCAGGAGCAAAAAACAGAAGTGGTCCAACCCTGCTCAGTGATGCTTGGGTTTTGCAGATAAATACTGCAGCTGTTAAAAATTATCATGATCAAAATTCCCACAGGATAAACAGGACTTTACTATTGAGCATTTGAAAGTCTCTAGGCCTGACTCCCCTTCCTTCTCCAACTGAAGCTTGTCTTTATGGGTACTTTTGTGACAAGACTTCTTAAGAACATAGGTACTATATTTTAAGCAGAGCAAACTGGTCAACCAGGAGCCTTGGGAAAGCTACCCTGTACCTATTGTCT
Source organism: Rhinopithecus bieti (assembly GCF_001698545.2). Classification (NCBI taxonomy): domain Eukaryota; kingdom Metazoa; phylum Chordata; class Mammalia; order Primates; family Cercopithecidae; genus Rhinopithecus; species Rhinopithecus bieti. Next base: position 31,434 of record NW_016811808.1, read on the forward strand.
ACCATTTTCCTCAGCTTGCTAGAATCAGCAGAAGGACCTTCCTAGTCAGGTGTGACAGCCTCATTCTAGCCAGCTTGATTGGTACTGGAGTCCTTTTGTGACAGTCGTTGGTTGTAATGTTCTAGATCTTCTTTTCAAAAGGATGATGTATTACTTAGGGTTCTCCAGAGAAATAAGAGAAATAGAAATAATATAATGTGTGTGTGTGTGTATATATATATGAATACATATACGTACTCAATTATATGTATATATGTATACATATACATATTCTATGTGTGTGTATATATACATATACGAGAGCACCTCTGAAAGCTTGCTCTCTGTAGCTTTATGAACTTTATATTATATATAATAGAGAGACTTTAAGGAATTGTCTTACACAATTCTGTGGGCTAGCAAACCTGAAATTTGTGAAAATTCAGGCAACAGTTGATGTTGTAATCTTGAGGGGAATTTCTCCTTCAGGAAATCTCCATCTTGCTCTTAAGGCTTGCAATGGATTCGATAAGGCCCACTGTCATTTGGAGGGCACTCTTCTTACTTCAAGTCTATTGATTTCATGTTAATCTTCACTCAAAGTCAGCTGATTGTTAATATTAATCACAGCTAAAAAGTACCCTCACAGCGGCATCTAGGCTGATGTTTGACCAAACAACTGGGAGCCATAGCCTAGTGAAGCTGACACAGAACATGAGCCATCACAGATGCTGATACAGATCACCTCAAACACATACACATTCCAACAGACACTGTCTCCTTTGGAGAAAATAGTCATCCCAAAGACAGATATATGGAGAAACACGAAGAGAGTAAGAAAGGGAAACATTGTACATTTTAGCAAGATCTGGGTGTTATTGCCTCATTTTACTTTCTTTCAGTCGAAATAAGTGCTGACTGGCACTACGAATTGCATGTGTTTTCTCGTGTGCCATGATTGGCAGTACCCCTTGAAGCACTAGAGTTCCTTCCTTCATTGTGTTCCTCTCATCTCCTCGCTCTCGCCTCACATACAAACAGGACAGCAGTTGGGCTGCATTTTCTAAGAGAAGCGGTCACTGTGAGTTAAAGATCCAGAGCATAGGCATTCTCCCTTCTCTCTTATCTGTGAGAGAGAGCAGGGGCCTACCTCTCTGCATATATAGGTCATGATGTTAAATAAATTGCAAGTTTTCTTTCCCGGGTTATCCTTAGCTTTTCTACTTAAAAGCAACATATGCAAAGCCATTTCGGATGGCTTGCTGTATTCACCTGGGATCTGAACAAATGAACACTACCATTTCTGACATTTTAAATAAAGCAGTGAGACTTTCAATAAAGTTCTGTCCTATGGGCCGACTCATAATATCCACATACGTTAAATCTGAGGTTCATTTTCATTATTTTGTTTTCCTATTTTTGGATGCTTCAATCAAGACTATTTTTTAAAATGTAATTCATATTAATATTTTACAGATTTATATTCACTTTTCCATAGAATTAAGGACTTGACTCAATAAGAAAAGCAGATAATAGATATTTATGTTATAACTCTAATTTGAATAGATTATTGTAGTTTTTATTTTATAAGATAATGTTGCAACACACAACATCAAAATTTAAAGTGTTCAGTTGTTATTGTCAAATGCCATCATTTTTAATGACAAACTTCCCTCTATCTTTTTACATTGTATAATTATCTGTAAACAGATCACCTGAGTTCAAATTAAATATTTAAACTATTTGCTGATTCATAACCTATGAAGTCATAGCAGTTATTATTTGTGACACAGTAATAACAACCTTCTAAAACTAGAGATCTTTTGAAAGTAAAATTTACATTAAAATTGAAAATACTACAGAAAAATGTATAAATCCTGTGCTTAACTCAATGAATCTTGGTATTTATTTTAATATTTAATTTAAAATGACTTCTGGGTTATAAATTATTCCTGTATATTTTTCTGAAGAGTAGGTCAGCAGGGACTAGAGTGACCAATTCACCATTCTCCCAGGACTTTGCAGATTTTAGCACTGAAAGTCCTGCAATCAGGGTAGCTCTTCAGTCTCAAACTTGAACATTTGGCTACTCTAGCAGGGACAGGGCTGTGACCCGGTCTGACCATTGATTGAATGTATGTGTTGAATCACCTCCTCATCCCCTCTCCTCTTCCCTTCACTTGTAGCCTCAAAATGAATTCTGTAATTGACACCAAAGTGTTGGTGTTGGGGCTAAAGGGAGACAAGAATAAGCTGGGGGGCAGGATGGTAAAGGGCTTACAGAGGTTTCCAAAGTGGAGCCTCATTTTACATTGCTTTTATGGGGCAGGTCCTGTCCTTCTTTCTCCCTTTTGGGGTTCAGTACTATTTTCCTGCCCCTCAGCTGGAGCCTCTTTGTGCTCTGACCTCTGAGCCCCAGGAAATCCTGATGGAGAATGGATTTGCTTGGCCTTGCAGCCCTCAGGTACCAATGGCTGAGTCTGTGCTTGTTTATCAGTTGCTCTTCTGAATGGACTCACTTCATAGGAAAAGGCACTATTAGAATTTAACTTTCCAGAAACATAGAAGTTATGGATGAGAGAATTTTTGTGGGTGAAGTGGGTGGGCTTATAAGAGTACTTAACTGTTACCAAAACATATTTAAATAAAGAGATGAAAACAGACAACACTCATTCCACAGCACCTGCCTGCACAGAAGAAAAGAAAATATAAATGAGAGGGCAAGAGTAGGTGAAGAACTCTTGTCCTAATATAGTTTGCTTCATCTGTCCTTCCTACTCGTGGAATTTCCTTTAATGACACTGTAAAATCCCAGTGAGCCTTGACCTTTGGGAGCATGAATTCCAACTTCACCAAGTTCTGGCTATTTGATTTGTGGCAAAATGCTTAGGAATCATGAGCTTCAGATCCCTCACAGAGAAGAGTGGAAGTAAAGATACTTATCTTGAAAAGTTAGTCTGAGGATTAAATTAGATAATGTGTGTGAAGATTTTAGTCAAGTGGTGACATATAATAAATGCTCAATAAATACAAGATTACTCTGTCTTCTAAACTTAATTTAATTTCATAAATATTAAAAATAAGATATTCATTCATTCATAGATCCATTCATTCAACAAATACTTATGGCACTGAAAGGGAGCTGGAGAGTGGTCAAATGAGAAAGACAGTGGCCCACTGAGAGTGAAAGGTATGCTGGCAGAATCAAGTGAAGTAGAAAATGTCGGACATGTCACATATGGCCTTGTGTGCCATGTGTTATAGAGATGACCCCTTCCCACTGAAAATTACGCTATCCCTTTCAGAATACACAGTTGCTCCTGGGAAGTGGCTGGCCAATCAGGAATTACATTCCTGTCATCCTCACATTTTGATGTGGCCGCTTCTTGCCAACAAATGAAAATGATACATGTCATTTTTAGCCTGGGACATTTAAGAGATAGGTTTACCTCCCCAGAGCTCTCTTTTCCATTCTCCTAGCTAGAAGCAGATGTCTTCGAGGCTCTCAACAATAGTAAATTTGCTAGACAGAAGATGATTCCCAAACCACAGTTTAAAACCATTGCTAACTAGGACCACTCACCTTGGACATTATGTCCTGAGAAACAACCTTCTACTGGGTTTCAAGCATTATGTGTTTTGTGTTCCATTTGTTACAGCAGCTAGCATTACTCCTATTTATACATTGTGCTAAGTTATTTTGTGCAATGTGTAAGTTAGAGTTACACATTGTACAACTATTATACAAAAATTTTATTTTGAGTCCTATTTTATTCTAAATGTAGACTGAAGCCATGGAAGGGTTTTAAGCAGGGAAATGACATGACCTGATTTTTGCTAGAAAATGATTACTCTAGCTAAACAAATTAGTGGAGGGATTAGGGATCTAGAATTGTACAGTAATAAAGGCAAGAGGTAATAATGGCTAAAAATACGGTGGTAGCAGGAGAGAGAAAGAGAGAGAGAGAAGTTTTGGTATGTGGGATCCCTAGGGCTAAACAACGTAAGTAAGGGAGAAAGATATTGAAGATAACTCCTGTGTTCTGACTGGAGTGCCAGGTGCCAAAACAAGGACTCTGGGAAGAGTCCCAAGTAGGAGTAGGGCAGTGCAGAAGTGGGGACATTTCTGTGGACACCATCTCTTGTCTCTGTCAGTCTTTGCTGTGCAGCTAATCTTCATGGGATGCTGCCGTGAGCTCCGCATTATCGGATGGCATCTTTGGTCTGACTAGCATAAAGCAGCCTTTCATGCTAAGTAGCAAACTCATCATGGCATGCATTCCTGTGTTCATTCATTCACTCAACCAGGCACAGGGCTAGGGGCTGGGAAGTTAGCACACAGTTCTGTTCTTGAAAAACTCAGTCCTCACACTCCCAGTCTTTAATTGCTTATATAAATCTATTATAACAGAATCATTGGCCAGAAATAGGTGGTTGGAGGAATTGACAATTAATAAAAATATTGCTCCTGGTATGAAATATGAGGGGGAAGGGTGTGAGGGGCAAGTGCGGAAAGGTAGCAGGTAGGAACAGAAAGGGCAAAAAAGAATAGTTTCCCTTAAAAATTTACAAAGTGTTTCCATCTATAAAACTCTATGGGATACTTAAAATGTGGGAGGGAGACATCAAGGCCCAGAATCTTTACAGCATCTCCCCAAGGTGTCGCAACTAGAACAGTCTTCCGATGCAAGGGCCATTCTTTTCTCATTGTGTGCCACCATGATGCTTCCCTGGAGAGGGAAAGTGCTGTTCGTAACTGAGTTGAGGAAAAATGGTTGGCTCTGGGGATCACGGAGAGGCTGCAGCTACAGAGGGGCAGAGGTTCGCCTCCTCACCTGCAGAGGTGCTCAGGCCTGTCTGGCCATCTACATTGGGTGAGTCCCAGTGGCTGGAACTAGTTTGATTGGGTTTCAGTGTAGAGCCATAGGGTGACTGCAGGCTGTGTCCCATGGAGCCCTGAGGGCCAAATTCTGTCTCCAAGTCAGTGAGGAGGGCATTGGGCTGGAAATGAGGACATGCTGAGAAGGTCAGAATGAGGGCAGACAATAGACCTGTGGTATGTGGGAGACGCGGTCTGGCTCACAGGCCTTAGGGCCTGAGTGGATGTACTATTAGGGGCCTGCCTAGATCCAGTTAGAAGCAAGACTATTTCCTCAGAGCCAGGAGAGCTTAGAGAGACAGCTCTGACACATGTGTGTGTGCACACCCATGGGCACATGTGAATGCTTACAAACATATGTACACATATCTGTGCTCAGGATGTGTTCCATGGCAGTGTGGGGTCAGGATGGATAGAATGGAAACAGGACTATTAGAAAGCAGACCCATGGGGAAGACAGAAGAGCTATCCCGGAAAGCACCTGTTTCTCCCCATACTGGCTCTCGCTGCATCATGGGGTCTTTCGGTTTGGTCTTCAGGATTTATCACAGAGTCAGTCTTTCCTACATTGCTCTGATTTTACCTAAGGAAGTTTACTGAAGACCTGGGGATGCTTCCAGGCCTCCCCAGCGTTGAAAGAACCCCATAAGCCTCTGCTGGAAAGAATCAGGGGCAAAAGGCACACAAGGTGCTAATGTCAAACACTTGGATTCTCCTGTTAAACTCAAATGTGCTTTAAGGTTTCCACCCTCTGTAAGACTTTTCACAAATACATGTGTGTAAATCAGGAAAGCTCTGCTGCCATATTCAGGTGCCTTGATTTTCAGTTTGCAAAACGTGGTCTCTGTCTCAGCTCATACTGAAAACAGATTTCCTGAGGGTTATATTTTAACTGCAAAGTGTCTCCAATGTGCCAGGCACTCTGAAAATGCTCTTTCCATCCTCTGACAACCCCAGGAGTTTAGTATTATTAGACTCCCCATTTCACAGGTGAGGCCTCTGAGGTTCAGTGAGGTCAGACACCTTGCCCAAGGTCACACAGCTAGGTATCAGCTCGGGTAGGGTTTGAATCCAGGCTGCAGGGCCGCAGAGGCCCTGTCCTTAACTATGCCGTCCTCCTTCTGTGTGGAGCAGAGGCCTCTGTTCTGCCTTGTTACACTGGATGGCTAATAGGCTGTCTTCTGCACTGAATTCTGACCTTGGAGGCAGGAGCTGTTTCTCATTTACCCTCATTCCTCCAGCTAGGAGCACAGGGGCTAGCACACAAAAGCAGCATAGGAAGGCTCGTTACCTGTTTGCTGCTGGGACTGGAGAGGCCTGCCAAGGTGACCAGGCCCATTCTCTTGCCCCTGCCTTCATTGTCCAGGGTTCTGTGCACAGCAACCTTACGCAACCCTTTTCACCCTCATGATGGTTTTCCCTCCATAGTCTAAATCTCTTCTAAACAAGCTTCTCTGACAGGCCAAGTCCTGGTGCATGACCATAGGCATCTGTCGTTTCTGTGCAGGGCCAATAGGAAATGTGCCCACAGTGCTGAACAGTAAACAATTTGCAACCAGAAGCAGGCCCAAGTCTCAGCTATACTTTTCTGGGCTGGGCACCAAAGCAGGCTATGATCCCTTGTTACCTCCACAGCAAAAATCCCTCCAGTTCCAACAATGATTTATCAGGTGAGCTCGCTGACAGTTTCACAGTGCTGCTTCAAACCTTCCTTTCATTTCAGGGCACAAGAGGTAAAATCCAGTGGTGAGACAGAATGGGAGATTCAATTTACATGTATGAACGTAGGCACTGTTTTTGAATGGGGAGATAACATTCCATGCTGCTTGAGTTTCTTCCAGAATATTGCCCTGAGGCCTAATCAAAATGAGACAAAGAGATTCACTTTTTCCACTTCACCAGTAGACTTGAAAGAGAAGGGAATTAAATCATATGATCCTAACCACATTTCCAAAATGGTGGATTTTTACTCAACAAAACAACTGACTAAAGGAGGGAGGAGGAGGAGTGGATTAATTGAGCTCCTACTAGTTGCCAAATTTTTATATGTCCCTTTAATAGCCACAGTAATTTATGAAGTGACTCTTTGAGGTGCATTCAGAGATGAGATTGAGACTCAGAGACTGTGACTTGCCCAAAGTCACATGGCTAGTGGGTTACAGAACTCAAATTGATCAAAGGTTTGCATGACCCCAAAGTTTACGCTGTTGGCTGGATGCAGTGGCTCACGGCGTGATCCCAGCACTTTGAGAGGCCGAGGCAGGAGAATCGCTTGAACCTGGTAGGCAGAGGTTGCAGTGAGCCGACATGTGGCCCCTGCATTCCAGCCTGGACGACAGAGTAAGACCCTGTTTGGAAAAAAAAAAAAAAAAGTTCCCACTGTTCCCACCTCACAGTGTGGCCACAGACCTTTCCACCTTTCCTTTCCTGAACAGTCTGCAAAAAAGGATTTTCCAAATTGTTGCAATAGATGACTCTAACTTTTAAAAATACCATGAACATATAAAGAAAATCCTTCTATTTTGAACACTTATCTGTTCAGAGATATACATGGTACATTGTTTTATACTAAACTGTATTTTTGAAATATCATGTTTTTGAAAAGCTATCCTGACATACCTTAATAGAAATAAACCACATGAAGTAAAGGTGAAGAAAGACAAATGTTAGCACCATTCCACTAGGTGTTTCAGAATTTTTCTTTCTGACCAAAGCCAACAGACAGCATAGTCAAACAAGGAGACAAAGTTAACTATTAACTCGGGGGTGAAAAGTCAATAGTGAGAACATTCTTTGTATTACCCTGACCACACTCCAGCAAATATTAACATATATGGGCAAGGGCACTTTCCTGTAACTATACAAGTGTTGCATATGCTTACAAAACATCAGCAATGAAGGCACTGTCCAGTGCTAGCTCCTCCTGTTACAAAGGCCCAGAAAATTGACTTGTCCTAAGGTCACCTCACTAGTTAGAACTACCTAGAGGAGAATGATCCTGGCCCTCTCGCCATTGTGTGATGGTTGGATAGTTAGGTCCTGGTGGAATACATAATATTGCAATACATGGCATGATCACTGCCATTTACAAACAATGATGAGCTCATCATGAACTTAAATGCAACACAATATCGGAACCAAAATTTGAGTTTGGTAACCACTAGCTATGGGACCTTGGGCAAGTCATGATGTTTGAGTCTCCATCCCATCCCTGAATGCACCTCAAATAGTCACTTCATAAGGTATTGTGGCTATTTAAGGGATATATAAAAATTTGGCACCTAGTAGGAGTTCAAAATTCTCATATTCTATGAGAATTTACCTACTTACTCCTGATCTTTTGCCTCCAAGTGGTATGGTCTGGAAGTCAATGGATGGATAAATGTTGATGCCATTGCTTTCTAGACTTGAGTTTGCAGTTTGGTTTTCTAGAAGCAGCATGACATAGCAGAAAGAGAACAAAGCTGGCATCAGACTGAGCTAAGTCCTCAACCAAACTCTTTCAGTGTTTAGTTGAGTGGCAGGGCAAGTTCATCTCCTCCTGGGTCTCACCTTTCCCACTGATGAAATGGAAATAACTATGTCTACTAATCCCGATGTGAGAGTGGATTGAATACCCGCCCCCTCAACAAGATTCATGTTCACCCAGAACCTCAGAATGTGATCTTATTTGGAAAGAAGATCTTTGCAAATGTAATTAGTTAACTATAAAGATGAGATCTCACTGGATTAAGGAGGACCCTAAATTCAATGGCTGATGTCCTTATAAGAAAAGGAGAGGACACAGAGAGGTACAGAGAAGACCACATGCAGATGGAGGCAGAGATGGGACTTACCTGCCACAAGCCAAGGAATAATGAGAACCACCAGAAGAGGAGGAGGCAAGGAAAGATTCTTCCCAAGAGGCTGCAGAGAGGACATGGTCTTGCCAACACCTTTATTTTAGACTTCTGGCCTTCATAACTGTGAGAGAAAAAAGATTGTGTTGTTTTAAACCACCAAGTTTCTGGTAATTTGTTATGGCAGCCCACAGAAATTAATGCAGTCTGCAAAGGGCTCAACAGGGTGCTTATCACATAGAAAGTAATTGATAAATGCCTCCAATAATTATTATTTACACCTCATAATGTTCAAGCATCGATCAGAGTATTCTGGAGTGGATGGCAGAAGTATGGCAATTGCAAAGTCAGAAAGGCTAAGGTTAGAATAACAGGCTTTATTAATTGAGGATCTGCATCTTTTTCTATTTTTTTCCACCCAAATCCCAAATCCTACTACTAAAAACAAAAGCAAACTTTATTTAAACAACTAACTTTAATTATACATCTTGACACTAAATTTTAAAAGAATCCATAGCAATAAAAAAATTCATAAGAAATAGGTATCTAGGTTCAGTTTGGAAAATTTTTCAAACTATAAACTCTAATTATCTATATAGCTTAATCTAACTGTGGCATTAATTCCCAAATTTCCTTATAAAATATTGTGCAAGCCCTGAGGGGAAAAAAAAGACAGTGGAGAATACAAGTGGGGTGGTTGCCTACATCAAATGGTTACAAAAGAAAAAGGACTCGGGGCCGGGCGTGGTGACTCACACCTGTAATCCCAGCACTTTGGGAAGCCGAGGCAGGTGGATTACGAGATCAGGAGATCAAGACCATCCTGGCTAACATGGTGAAACCCTGTCTCCACTAAAAAAAAAAAAAAAAAAAAAAAAATTAGCCAGTCAAGGTGGCATACACCTGTATCCAAGCTACTCACGAGGCTGAGGCAGGAGAATCACTTGAACCCAGGAGATGGAGGTTACAGTGAGCTGAGATCATGCCACTGCACTCCAGCCTGGGCTACAGAGTGAGACTCTGTCTCAAAAAAAAAAAAAAAAAGAAAAAAGAGGACTCGGGGCAAGTGGAAAGATTCTGTTTGACAAGGAGGAGGGAGTGTTTCCAGAGCGAAGCCAGCAAACAGGACAAAGAGGACAAGTGCCATGAAATACAACCCAAGATGCTGTGCCCTGGCCCACCATGGCAGTGGCAGAAAGGTTGAAATGCTTCTTCAGTTTCAAACCTCAAAACAAGGCTTAGAATTTCACTAGAGCCTACAGCTTATACTCTTTAAAAACCAACACCACCAATGTCACATAGGGTTAAGGGTTGGGCCACTCAGAATGGTGATCTCAGAATGGAGGGTCCACCTCCTGTAAGTGTGAGACAGACTATGAATGCACAGCTGAAGCACACCTTCCCAAGCAGGCTTCCCAGTCCAAAATGCCTGCCCACTCCCCTGGTCACCTCCCACTACCCCACCTGTGGAAATGGCCATATCTCTATCACTTTCCTTGGCCCTTAAATATCATTCATATGTCCACAGGCAGATGCCTTACCCAAGCTGACCCAATCAGACTCTGTTTTGGGAATCTGAAGTTTAGAACATATACCAATATGACTGGCAGTCTTTCCAACAGAGTCACATTAATTGTAGACAAAGAGGTAGTGTGAAACTGCAGACTTGGCTGGGCATTGTGGCTCGTGCCTGTAATCCCAGCACTTTGAGAGGCAGAGGCAGGTGGATGACCTGAGGTCGGGAGTTTGAAACCAGCCTGGCCAATATGGTGAAACCCTGTCTCTAGTTAACACACAAAAATTAGCCAGGCGTGGTGGTGAGTGCCTATCATCTCAGCTACATGGGAGGCTGAGGCACAAGAATTGCTGGAACCTGGGATGCAGAGGTTGCAGTGAGTGCAGATAGCGCCACTACATTCCAGCCTGGGTGACAGAGTGAGACACTGTCTCAAAACAACAACAGCAGCAAAACAAACAAAAACAGGAAAGAAACTGCAAACTCGCAGGGCTGTGGACTCCACACAACACTGATCCCAGCCTTCCTGGGGCTGGGGTTTTCCTGTTTCTTGGATTCCATGAGCTACCTTAGCAGTTTTTAGCAAATTCCCATAATGTATTAATTAATGGCTTCCATTGCTTGTACTAGTACCATAGCCATGTCCTCTGGGTCGCACCCAGGGTGTAAGTTGTATGGATGGCCTCCCTGGCCAGGCAAAGGGTGTGCCGCAAGGAGTACTGGTTAATAAGCCAAGCAACACAGCGGCTGATCATCAGTAATGCAGTGGGTAGGTGGGGATTATCTTAGTAGCTGGCACAGAATCTCAGATAACACACTGGCTGAACATCAATAATGAAAGGGGTTAGGTGGAATTACTTAGTAGCTGGCACCAAACTCTTCTTAGTAAAGTAAACTGTCCTTGTCTAAAAATTTTTTTGTAAATAAAAAATTATTCAAAAAACTTTCTAAAGGTGTCCAGTAGATGAATTTCCTGAGAGGGAGAGCTATGGTAACAGAAGGAGTTTTTGGAATTCTCAGGGCATTCAAGAAGGAACCAGGGAGGTGTTTTAAGTGGGGCAAGACCTGCCTCTTGCTATCTGCCCTCTCTCAATCTTGAGAAAAATTCACCAAATTTACGTATGCTACATGTGAACAATTGTTTGTTGTTGGAAAAAACATACGCTTGAGTTTCTCATTGGAATTGATGTGTTATAAAACATTCAAGGAAGCTGGAGCCTATGAGGCAGTGGACCCAGGAGAACAGAAACTCCCAAGACTTGGCAGGAGCCTGAAAGAGAGTTTTAGATTTCCCCTGGCCATGGAATTGGACTGGAGGAGGTGGGAAGGCAGTTCCAAAGCAATTTCCCCTAAACATGAAGGAAAAAGGGGGACCCCAGTTTCCCCCATTCACAGGGATGTGTGAAAATGACATCTCTGAGCAAACAAATTTCAGTTTCATTCCCTGTAATATGTGGGGATGTTCCTTTGGCGTCTTTGCTTGTCATGGACCCCTTTTCTGAGAAGAACGTCATTCAGCAATAAAAACCCTTCTTATGTAGGGCCTTTAGGTAAAGGAAAGGCAAACCTTTACACTTGTTCTTCTTAGAAATGCAAGGAGTGTGAATCAGGGGACTGTAGAAGACAAATCCTGGCTGTTTGTCATTTAGCAATGAGCTGGCTAAATGGCCTCATGTAAGCTATAAGAACAAGGATTGAGATGAAAACTTTGCCTCTGGATAGAAAGAAGTAGTTATGAAAACCGTACCGGATGCCTCCAGTAACCTACATCACATTTCCAGGTCACCTCTTCAGCGACACCTACAGAGAATGATTGTAGGCAAACTCAGGTCCACCTGACCTGACAGCATCTAGTCACGGCTAAGTTCTTTAGCTTTCTGCCCCAATCCTCTCCAAGGCCAGACTCTCTGTCTCCCTGAGCTTGAGTGTATGGATAAACTCTCAGGGGCAACCCCCAACTAGTGGGAAGCCAGTGGATAAATGCCTGACTCCCATCCTTTGGATGGACAGATGTAGGAGATATTTATTTTTTATTTAAAATATTTTATGTTTAATTTTGTTGGTATACAGTAGTTGAATATATTTATGTGGGTACATGAGATATTTTGATATGGGCATGCAATATGTAATAATCACATCAGGATAAATGGGGTATCTATCACCTCAAGCATTTATCCTTTGTGTTACAAACATTCCACTTATACTTTTAGTTTGCAATTAAATTATTGTTGATTATTATAAAATTATGATAGTCACCCTATTGTGCTATCAAATACTAGCTTTTATTCATTCTTTCTATTTTTTGTACCCATTAATCATCCCACTTGCTGCCCACCTCACCCACCACCTTCCCAGCCTCCGGTAACCATCCTTCTGCTCTCTAGCTTGTAGAAGTTATTTTTGATGACACTTAGGAGGTCCCAATGGAATTGAGCCCCTCTTGCACACAGTGGCACCTCACTTCTTAACATCTCCCTTATTGGCTTCTCCTCCTCCCCCACCTCACTCTCCTCATGCTATCACTTCTGCTTCCTGGGGTCACCTCCCAAATAAACTAGATGCTCCCTAGTCATTAGCTCTATCTTAGGTGCAGTTTCAATATTATGCCATTTTGAGTGAGATGGAAAGCAAGTAGATTTGGTTCTGGTATCAGATGAAGAAGCAAGCCTTCAAATGTTCTGATGTCAGGTGAGAATGTCAGGTCAAATATGTTCCAGAAATTCTGAAAATACGAGGCCCCAACTTCAGGACTACATATTCATCAAGCAATGAAGGCACAATCAATTCTTAAACAATCCCAACTCTCTCGGGCGCCTTAGTGTTTACCTTGTAACTGCTGCTTACCAGTGGATGGACTGGCTTTTCTGTTTTAGGCGAGTGCAACTCCCTCACTTCACTCATGGCCAATGCCTTGTGAAGTGAACAAGTAATAGTCTTAGAAATCCAGTGGAATTGCAATGGTTCAAGGAATACCTCTTTAAAAAGTAATATATAGCTCTTGAAATGCACATACTGGGGGAAGCCAGCTACTGTGTAAGAAGTCCAACTATTCTAAGACTGTATGCTGTGAAGAAACCTAAGCTAGCCATATGGAGAGATGATTAGCTCTGTTTCTGGTTGTCTTAGCTGGCTATCCTATCTGGTTATCTGTTCTGGTTATCTTGGCTGAGTCTCTGAACATGTAAGTGAATAAGCCATCCTGGACATGTGGTCCAGTTGAGCCTTCAGATGACTTCGGCTCCATCTACCATCTGACTGCAACTGCATGAGAAAGCCCAAGTGAGAACTTCCCAGCTGATCCCAGTCATGTAAACAGTGAGGGATTATAAATTGTTGTGTTAGGCCCATAAATTTTGGAGTCATTTATTATGCAGCATTAGATAACTAATACATTCCACAAAACTAATATGTGGGAGCTACAAGAAGTTTGCCTTCACTGGAATGCCGTATATATGAACAGAGGCTCTGGAGATGAGGCTTGAACATGAGGCACCATGAGATTGTATGGGGCCTGACAGGCTGTTCAAGGTGGTAATCTATTCGGTGGCTGTTGTCCTGGACCAATAAGAGATGATGATGTTCTGGGCTTGGGCATGGCCATAAGGATGGAAAGGTGACAGGATGGAGCTGACGGGGCTTGTTTGTCTGTTGTCTGGCAATTGCAGAGGCTCCACTGTGTGTTTGTTGAGTGAGTGATGGATGGATGTGTGTAGGCTGAGTCAAGCAGGGCTGTCTGTGTGTTAGTTTGAATGACTGTAGCTGACTAATCCCTGAAACAGGATTTAGGGAATAGTCCACTGACTTTTGCATTATCATATAGACTGCAATCCAAGAGGTTCAAATAATTGAACCCATCTTCCACCTAGAAGTGTTACCTGCGACTCTGGCAGTCTTCCATAGGGACATGTCTAGGACAGCACCTGGGAGGTTTGCAGAGAAGCAGCCTCCTAGAGCCAGACTCATTCCTTTGCAATCCAAATGTTGGGCAGATAGCCTCTGAATTCAATTAGACAGCTAGGTACGTGACGGAAGCAAGGGACAAGGAAGGGAACACTGGGGTTTGGTTTGCAGTTTTCATCAGTTGCTGGAACCTTCATTCCTGCTGGAGTGTGTTTGGCTAGGAGTGAGAAGTATTAATACATTTTCTTTTAAAAGGGTGTGTAGAGAGAGAGAGAGAGAAAGAGAGACAGACAGAAAGAGAGAGAGATTTGGGTAGAATAGGGCTTGACACAGATGAAAACAGGATATTTGCTTTGGAAGCCAGGCAATTGACTGTACAGAGGTAATACCAAGTATGATCAAAGATACGACAGAGAAAGAGACATAGAGATTTCATGGAGCTATTCTTGAATTGAATCAAGAGGATAACAAGGTGGGCCTCCTGGACTCAGGGTCTCAGGCTGAAGGTAAAAGGGGAAGGAAGGAGATTCTAAGTCCTTCCAGGGCCCACCCTTGAGAAAGCGTGAAACTGACAACACAGAGGCTCCAGAGTTAGAGGCTTATGTTTGATTCTCAGCTCTCTCCATTTCTACCTTATGTGACCTTGAGACTTAATATCTGTGAAATGGAGATAATTACTCCTAACTTTGGAATTACCATGAGAATTATATGAGATCATATATGGATGGTTCCTGGGAGATGTTCAATAAACTTTAGTTTCCTTTCATTTCGTTTGGTTGGGTGGGGACACAGTGAGGGCCAGAGAGACACAGGGCAGAGCTAGAACATTTTCATGAATAGGCCCCTCCCTTCCCAAGACCACATGGAACCAGAGAGTTTTGAGAGCGTTCTACACAGTTCCTCAGAGAGCCCCCAGAGAGATTGAGCTTCTGGGGACCATGGCAATAACTAGCTTTGATTTGCTTCAATAACTCACCCTTTATTGACTTTTCTTCCCTCTCTTGTTTCCACATGAACAAAGAGTGTTGTGTCTCTTCCTTCCATGGCACACCACTGGCCCCAAGCTTGATGACGCTTTGTCACCCAGAACCAGAGCTCCCAATCCCACACACAGACAGCCTCTCTGGTATCCTCCTTGCTTCAAGCTGCTCTCAGGTTAGGAAGGCCCAGGGAATCCTCCATTGGAAGCAAATGGGCTTTCTCAGCCCCTGAGCCAGCTACTTTCACAGGTAAATGGCTGTGGCAAAGGTGGTTCAGGGAGTCATTTGGTACCTGCCTGGCTTCAACCACAGGTGGAAACAAAGGCCCAAGGCCCACTCTCATTTGACACAAGCCCCGCTCAGTGTAAGGCAGGCATTCAAAGCCAGGGTCTTTTGCAGGTTGAAGCAATACCCTCTGTCATCACTGCAGCGAACAGTTTCTTGGCTCTATTTTTACAATTCTTGTTTCAGATTTCTTTAAGGCAAGGCTCTCCCAGGAGCTTGCTGAGTCAGATACTCCTCGAGGGAACCCAGGGGAAAGTTGGCCTGGGACTACCACATGCCCCTGTGGGGGCCCTTCCTCAGGAACCATGTGGTCACCTGCTCCTCCCCCATGTTTTGGGAAGACGTAGAGAGGACAGCTCTGGGACCTGCCAAGGCCAGTCTCTGAGCCCTGACACTTCAGTGACCGTGGATTTGGCTAAATCCATCTGTCAGAGCCTGCAGGGCCTCATTCACTCACTAACATACAAGCCCGTAATTCTGGAGGGCCTTCTGTGGTCCAGGACCTGTTCTGTGGCCCAGGACTGCGGCATGCTGGTGCAAACTCCTGCAATGATAGGTGAAGACACTGAGACCGAGGCAAAGCCCAGGTCTCTTCTGGCCAGAGCATCCCTCCCTGCCTCATAGCTCCCCTTGGAGGAGGCCTGCACCAGGAGAACCATCTCCTCCGTTCTCCATTTTCTTTCTCTCAACTCTAAATTCTCATTAAAAAAATAAATAAATAAATACATATATAATATATACAATAATAAATAATATATATATATGCCTGGCCATTTATTTATTTATTTATTTATTTATTTATTTATGGATATATTTGGCTGGGCATGGTGGCTCATGCCTGTAATCCCAGCACTTTGGGAGGCCGAGGCAGGCAGATTTCTTGAGTCCAGGAGGTCAAGACCAGCCTGGGCAACATGGCAAAACCTCATCTCTACAAAAACACAAAAAAATTAGCCAGGCGTGGTGGCTCACACCTGTAGTCCCAGCTGCTCAGAGGCCTGAGATAGGAGGATTGCTTGAGCCCGGAAAGTTGAGGTTTCAATGAGCTGTGTTTGCGCCACTGCACTCCAGCCTGGGTGACTGCCTGGCTTCAACCACAGGTAGAAACAAAGTGAGACCCTGTCTCAAAGAAAAAAAAAAAGGTTTTTTTTGTAAACAGACTGAGGTGAAGCCAAACTCCATGGGCTACATTTAACTTGTGTTCGACTGAGGTGAGGCCAAACTCCATGGGCTACATTTAACTTGTGTTCTCTTCCTGTGGAAATAGAGAATTCTGGGCTTGGTCCTGCTCAGGTCCCACTCCTGTAAGCAGACACTTCTGTGCTTCTGCCCTAGGTCCCTGGTGATTAGGCCTCTGGGTGACTTCTCTGAGGCTCCCAGGGATCATTTGCCTGAACCAGGCCGGGGACTTGTGATAGTCTCAGAGCAGGGAGGCATTGCTCCCAGTCTGGGGGTAGGAGGGGACCCATCCCATCCCTGAGGGCGCAATTGTTTCTGTGAGTATAAGAAGCTTTAATTGAAGCAAACCATCAGGTTGGTGTGAACAGCTCACAAATCACAACAGGAAATGAATTACACTGTTGAGAACAAATGCTATGGAAATTTTCTTCACAAAATGCAGAGAGAGAATGGTATATCCTGCTAGATATTTGTACCAAACGGTTAGATGTGGAAATAATTAGCTAATTTCAGTTAAGTTTTGAGTCTCGTGTTTGTTTTTCTTTTATTCTAATGTAACTCTCTTTAGTATAATGGCTTGGTATGTATATATAAATGTGTCTGAAAGGCTGCAGTTTAGGAGCTCCTCCCCTTAGCAGTTTCTCTTTTATTCTGCAATCAAGAGGCAGCGATATGTCCAACTGTCCCTTGTAATTGGCTTCACCCCATAATTTCATCACGTCCCTCACTGCCGAGGGGATATGATTCTTGCACCTCACATGCGGACCTTCTTGGATCCTCTCTGTGCCATTTTCACAGCCCAATTTGCACTATTTTTAACAAAATGCTGTTTCATTTCACATTTTCTAGGATGGGTTAAGAAAAAAAAAAAAGATTGTTAATTTTATGTATTCTTTCATTTATCTATTTATTTATTTTATTTGTTTCTGTCTTGGTTTGGGTCCTCTCCAATACAGCCTGAAACACTGGCTTAGGTGCAGGCAAATTTTTGGAAGGTGATTCCAGGGAGTAGAAGTGAGCAAGTGGGGGACTGAGACAAGAGAAGGAAGAAAAGTCAATAAAGGGCGAGTTATTGAAGCAAATCAAAGCTAGTTATTGTCATGGTCCCCAGAAGCTCAATCTCTCTGGGGGCTCTCTGAGGAACTGTGTAGAACGCTCTCAAAACTGTCCCCTTGAATAGGAGGCTGGGGCATTTCCATGCCAATTCCCATCCTGCTTTGACTGAGGGTTTCTCTGGGGGATGTCAACTCCCCCACTCTTCTGGGCTATACTTGTGTTGATTGTCCTGTTGGCTTTGCAGAAAGCCCTGAGGCAGGAAAATGGAGAGAAGCTCAACATTGCTTTACTTAGTTCATTATGGGATTAGTTCATTGGGGTTACAAGCTGAAGTCAAAAGGTAGAAATGCATCTGCTACAATATTCCTCATTCGAAAGAAAAAGAAAGAAGAAAAAGAAAAAAACACCCAGGTTTGCAGTGGTGTACACAAATGCCTATGGTACAGGAGATAAAATATGTGAAGAAATTGGGCAATGAAGGGAGAAAATAATAGAACAAAAATTCCCTGAGGACTTCTTAGCAGCCAATGCAAGGAGAGAAACAGATTAGTTGTACAATTTAGTGTCCACAAAACAAAAGCAAACTGTTGCTCAGGCAAACATAACCTTCCCCATGGTCCTCAGAGCAAAGGCACAGTGTCACTGTGCTGACATTGACATTCCAATGGTGAATGCAGTGACCACTCCTCTCTCTGTCTGATGTCATCACAGTCTGATGGTGGAAGAATTAGTCCTCAAAACAACAAACAGCATAATATTCTCAAACTCATTGTTTGGACAGGACTCTTTCAAATAAGTAACAGGAGCCTAATTCAACTCAGCCTTAGCAGGTAGGGACATTTGTTGGCTTGTGTGCTTTGACAGGCAGGAGTGAACTGACTCAGGCAAAGCAGGGGCCAGGGGTTCACATGTTCTCACCAGGATTCAGTCTCTGTCTATCCAGATACAGAAGGTATTAATGGACAGGTCACATCTCTGCAGACAGACACAGGCAAGTTTCTGTGATCCACACGCTCTACCACCAGAATGACATAGGATGGAAAGAGGAAAGCTGAGCAGGACAATGCAGCAGATGTCCCCTGTACCCACTGTAACCTTCCAGGGTCCAGGTTGACTTCAATACTCAGAGGTTGGGAATGACATAATGTGGTTCTCACCATGCACAATAATTTAAGATGATTTTTGAAATTATCCAAGTGATATAAACAAACCCCTGTTTGCTTAGAGAAATGGATGAAATCCACTATAGTAAGGGAAGGGGTATGGCAGAGCAGGAAGAGATACCCTTGTGTAGAAATTTAAAATTGAGGTGGGAAGAAAAGTTAGTATACACGGCAATAAAGACATTGCCATTGACCCTACCTTCATCAGGAAAGCATACATGAAAGATTTTCTTAATGGAAGAGAGGGCTTAAGTTGATTCAGACTTCCATTTATTTCTGTCTCCTTTTTGAGCATTGATCCAAATTTGGATTTTGCAAGACAGCTGGCTATGATGTGGACTTTCCTAGACAACTTTGGCACAGGGAGAAAGAAATTGATATATTTAGAATTAAAGTCTGCTAAGGTCCTACAGACTTAGGTTTTGTTTATTTTCTCTTGTTTTAATGACTTTTTGGTAGCTGTTGTTGCATTGTTATATTTGCGGTTCATTGGTGCCCCATCGTACCAATATACATGATAAGATAAATACATTAGAGCAATATTAATAAAGATGAGTAGTTATGGTAGAGTAAGATAATAGTGGCTGCAAACTTAGAAGGAAAGGTGTGGCTTAATTCCATAAGAAATAGTAAGCTATGTATACTTGACATGAAAAATGTTCGACAGTCAGTATCTGTAACGCGGGTACATCACAGCCCTCAGGACCCTCCCGTGTCCTTATCCAGCCATGGAATGGCAGTCCCCTGCTTGGCTGGCTCATGGGCACTATCTCTTTAATTTCTTACAGAGAAAACGTCTCTAAAGCATGGAGTTCTTTGAGTGAGGCACCTTAAACTGTCAGAAGAGAACAGCCCTGACTGATCTCTAAGTTTTGAATGACATCAACTCTACCCAGATTACTGGGGAAACAGCAGAACTATTTCCTCAGCAGGTTTTAAGGGAATTTGTTTAGACAGATCCAGGAAATACAATTTGATAACTCAGGGTTTATCTCACCTTCCACTGTCAAATTAGAATCTTTCCTAGAGTGAGAAATGCAGTCAAGAATTGCAGTGCGAGTTAAAGTATATAGCTGCATTGGCAGGAATTTCTCATTTCTCACTGACTGTTAGGAAGCAGACAGCTCTGAGAAAGAGGAGAAGGGGCAGAGGAACCCCCTTTGCAGTCCCTCTTACATTGTCTTTGGGATCTGAACATAGATTAGGTGATCCTCTTTCTCTAATATAGTCTATAAAACTTGTGTTTTTATGTCAGCTCGACCTTTGCTTTTAAGTGTGACCCACAGACGAGCAGCATCAGCATCACATGGAAGCTGGATAGAAATGCAGATCCTGGACCTCCCCTCACCCTTCCTGAATCAGAATCTGCCTTTTAACAAGATGCTCTAGTGATGAGTGGCACATTGAAGTTTGAGAAACTCTGGTCTTGAGAAATCAGTTTATTGAAGTCATTAGAGATAGAGCCCATTTCAGGTAGGGCTTGATGCTTAATATTGCCCATCATTAGCTCCATAGCCTTGAACACCTTTCTTTGTTCCAGACATTGTGCCAGGCAGTGGGGTACCTTAGCCAGCAAAAACCAGCCCTTCCCCTCAAGGAGGTTATAATCAGAGAAGCAAATGGGTCATTGCAAATCAATTCAATAAGTTTCCTGATAAGAGCAAAAGTCAAATGCTATGGGAAGATAAGAGGTATGCAACCCAGTCTTAAGGGCAGAAATAGCTTCCCAAAAGTGATATTTAAGGCTGAAAGCAGTGGCTCATGTCTGTAATCCCAGCATGTTGGAAGGCCGAGGTGGGCAAATTACTTGAGCCCAGGAGTTTGAGACAAGTCTGGGCAATATAGTGAGACCTTGTCTCTACAAAGAATTAAAAAAGAAAAAAAATTAGACAGGTATGGTGACACATGCCTGTAGTCCCAGCTACTTGGGAGGCTGAGGTGGGAGGATCTCTCTTGCCTCCTGGAGGTTGAGGCTACAGTGAGCCATGATTGTGCCACTGCACCCCAGGTTGGGTAACAGAGTGAACCCCTATCTCAAAATACGTACATACATACTTACATAAAATTAAAAAAAAATCCTTTAAAAAAGAAGTGATCTTTGAGCTGAAGCCTGAACAGACAGCCATGGTTTTTCAACTAAGAAATGTGATAGGGGGTGGCAAGGGAAACTGGTGCACATTCAGCAAAGCGATGGGAACAGAAGCCACCTTGATTGCGTTGAGGAAAGATGGGAGGTGAGGATGTGGAAAGCGTTTACAGTTTAAGACTTTCTTAATGTTTGGCTCTGAGGAGCAGCTGGAGAGGATTAACATGGGTTGTAGAAGGATTTATTTTTTCAGATGGAAGCGATCTGATTATGCTATAAATACTGATGGGAAAGAACCAACGGGGTGGAGTAGGGGATAACAGAGTGGAGGAGATCCCTGGAAGCTGAGAGAGAAGAGATCCAGAGCACAGTGGGGTGGGCCTAGTCTCAGCCCAATAATCACTGGGCTCCTGTATTTTACCAAGGTGGAAGGAGTAGAGGATGGAAATGATGCATGCCTGTTTGTAACTTCAGCAGCAGAAAGTCAAAGGACCTCTCTGTAACCTGACAATAACTTTCCCTAGAGTGAGTATCTACTGTTCAGCTGGGTAGGGGAGTATGGGAAGGAAAAGGATAATTTACAGAAGGAAATCGAGAAATCAAGGGCCTGAAGTTCCTGATGAGGCTGAAGAACCAGGAAGAGTAGGAGCCGCTGAGTGACACGTTCTCATTCTTTATGGAACCTGTCAGCTCTGTGCATCTGTGCATGTTAGTGTGCCAGTGACCTGCTATCAACCCAGTATGCTAGCCCTTGTCCCTTACAAAGGTGTTACTATTTTTTTTTCACAAGACAAACATTTTATTTCAAAAGAGGCAAACCAGAGATATGTCTCAAAATCAAACCAAGTAGACTACTGACCATTATTCCTTTATATAGGTGCCATTCATCTGGCTGGCACTTCCTGGCACCAAAACCAGCATCTAGGGAGTCTCTGTGGGTTCCCATGGTGTCCCTGGGAACATGGTATCCTCTGTTCTTCATAAGCACTGTTTACATGGAAAGGGCTGCAGTACTACTGGGAGCATCCCAACAGCATAGCCCAAGTCAAACTCAGTCTGGGGAGTGGTTCACACCCCCTGTCCTCCTGTCCAGGCCTTCAGGGCTGTGTACCATTCCCAACACCTCCTTAGTGTCTGCTCACTTTCTCTCATGGCATTAACACCTTCTGTGTTAAATGTGACAGCTAGCTGACAACAACCTCACTTTCTGACTAGACTGCAAGCTCCCGGGAAAAGGACCACGTCCCTTCCATCGTTGTGGCTCCAGTAGTGAGATCACAGGACTTTGCCTGGAACGTGTGCTCCATAAAGATTTGTTGACACAAATAGAATGCCCTGTCCCCAGCTGTTGGCCAGGGACTATGGTTGTCTGATTCCTGAATGGGAATACAACCATTGCCTGGATATCACTCTCTGCCCTCTTCTCCATTTGATGTAGTCCCCTCAAGTATTAGAGAATCCACAGAAAGAGATAGTGGCATCCACACTTGTTTATCGGCTTTGCAAAATGAAGCAGTTTTGTAGTTGTAAGATGGTACCTTGCCATCATTTTTATTGGAAATGGTGACAAGAAAGCAGTGATGAACTCGCAATGCTGCTCTGGAGCTGTGGGATTTCCTTTGTGATTGATGGTGTGGCCACTTTTCCTGTCGCTGTCAAGTGTTGCTTGGCCTTTGGCTGCAGGAATTATTGGAGTAGGAGGGGTTAGGAGGACCATGTCTGAGGTCACTTGGATTTATCAACCTGGATTGCCAGCAGGAAGCTGGTCAGTCTCATGATCAAGAGAGATGATTTCCTCCACACAATTACCACACAGCTCCACCCCCACTACTCCTGCCGCACTCAGTGGCTCCCTAAGCCCTGATATGGGTTCTGACCAGGCACACTGAGCCACAAGGGCATGCCATAATGGAATGTGGGCTTATTGGTGACAATAAACTTCCACTTGGAGAAAAGAAAGGGCTTTTCCACTTGGAGAAAAGAAAGGGCTACAGAAAATGTAAT
The DNA here is from genome assembly GCF_001698545.2 of Rhinopithecus bieti. Lineage (NCBI taxonomy): Eukaryota > Metazoa > Chordata > Mammalia > Primates > Cercopithecidae > Rhinopithecus > Rhinopithecus bieti. The sequence goes on from NW_016811808.1 coordinate 54,300, forward strand.
TACCTTTGAATCCACCAGTTCTGCAAATTTGTGTAAGATCACATAGGACTGGGCTGATTTGCTTTCACGATAGCTATGAAGGAAAAGTTTGCTAACAAAACAAATAGATTAAACAAAAATGCAAATGGCGTATTCTGATATCTGAAGGGGTCATTTTTCAAGCCCTTTCGCAAGGCTTACGTAAATCCACAGTGAATTAGAATATTTATTGAAGTGATTGGTGTTTAACTTTGTTTTCATAGATAAGGAATCTTTCTTTTGCTCTCTCTCTCTCTCTCTCTCTCTCTCATTCTGTCTATCTTATGCACAACTCTAACAGCTGTAGCCAAAGAAAGAGGAATTCTTTGAGGTGGTTGGGTGGGACCCGGCAGGCTTAGATTCTCCTAACCATCTCATTCTTCTTGCACTGCCAGTGTTAGCCCCTTAAGAACCTCCACAGGGACCTGTGATATCAGGGAGGCCAGTTTAAAAGCCACCATTGTGACAGGAAGGGGCTTTATTTGTAGCTGTTTGATAAGCAGTTAGAGGTACTGTGCATGCTTTGTAGAAATAAGATTGCTTCTGAACAAAACATTCTCTAATCATGGCTGTTCATTCACCACAAACTTGGTTCTCATTAAAATAGTTCTTTCAATTAGCCCAAACAATTGTTTGGAGCTCTTCAAATAGAACACGTATGGAGGAGAGGTGAGCAAAACATACTAACTGGGCTGCAGGTGATCACACACTTTTGAAGAAGAGCAGTGGAATGAATGGCAGAGGTTACCTGGGGCTGTGTCTGTGTCAGGAAAGGAGGTGGGAAGGGAATAGGGGAACACAGAGTTAGGAGGTGTGAAATGGTTATTCTTAGGAGCTTATGTGATACACTCTCAAATGTGCTCAGTCCCCCAGGGGTATGGAGCAATGTTGCCAGGAATGGCAGCTGCCAGCAGGCCTGTGCCATGTGCCTCCTGGAGGTTGATCTAGATGACATGGTCTCAAGGCTGGCAATTGAATCAACAAGGAAGTAAAACTGCCTTTGCAAAAATTATAACTGAGGAAATTCTGATATTGAAAGAGATCAGACCTAACCGATTCCAACTTGCTTCTAATTTTTAAGTTGTCCTTGTTTATTCCTGGGTGTAGGCCAATCTAACCTTGAGAAGGAATTCAGTTTGTGGTTTGATTCTGAAACAAAATTGATAATAGCCCTTTCCCCAAAAGACCCTCTTCTTGCCTGGGGACAAGTCTGCCTTTGTTGGACTAACAAATTAGCTACAAGATTAGAAATTATCATTTAGGGGTCATGCAGCCTTTGGCTGCAAGAGTCTGAACCTCCTCAAATTGCTACTGGGGATAACATCACTATCATAAAATCTAAAATCAGTGCTTGAGATATTTTGCAGACCCTGCACGAGATGGATCAGCTGACACCACCCAGATCAGTAATCTGGCTCAACCAGTTCTGCCAGCCCACCCAGGAACAAAAGACAGCAAGAAAACCTCACTTCTATCCCCTATGATTCCATCTGCAACCTGCCAATCAGCACCCCCACTTCCCAAGCCCCTACCCACCAAATTATCTTTAAAAACTCTGATCACTGAATGCTTGGGAAGACTTATTTATTTATTTATTTATTTAGAGATGGAGTCTTGCTCTATTGCCCAGGCTGGAGTACAGTGGCATGATCCTCACCTCACTGCAACCTCTACCTCCCAGGTTCAATCAATTCTCCCGCCTCAGTCTCCCAAATGGCTGAGATTACAGGCGTGTGCTACTAAGCCTGTCTAATTTTTATATTTTTAGTAGAGACGGGATTTCACCATGTTGGCCAGGCTGGTCTCGAACTCCTGACCTCAAGTGATCTGCCCGCCTCAGACTCCCAAAATGTTGGGATTACAGGGGTGAGCCACAGGACCTGGCCTCGGAGATACTGATTTGAGTAATAAAACTTTAGTCTCCCGCACAGCTGGCTCTGTGTGAATTACTGTTTCTCCATTGCAATTCCCCTGTCTTGATAAATAGGCTCTGCCTAGGCAGCAGGCAAGATGAGGCCACTGGGTGGCTACAGAAGTGCCTTCAGCCAAGGAGCTATGGCTTATGCATACCTATGCTTGGATCAGCCACCCAAGCTGGAATGCCAGGCAGCAAAGAAAGGGTCTGGTTGCTCTGATCCTGGTTTAAGGATCATAAAGGCCACTGTGAGGGGAAGCCTGACCAGCATTCTGAAGCACCTGACTGTGGCCAAAGTTGCCAGGCCCTCTGAGGGCTGCTGACCCTCGAGTCTTCCTGTGACCACCATGATTGGCCTCTGATATATTCTGGGACACTCCTGGCTCAAGTGGTCAAAGATGCTTAAGGGTTTGCACTGTTGAGCTAACTCTCTCATTCTGAGTATTTGTGTATCCTCCCCTTAAGAGTGGGACATATGGCCTATTCCTTCTGTTTCCCCAGGAAACATTGTGTTAGGTGATAGATGTATGTTTGAGGATGAATGGAAGAGAGGGTGAGAAGTAAGCCAAGAGGGCAGGGGAAGGCGTCAAGCTCTGTGATTCTAGTCCTTAAGCAATGGCTAGCCTCGTGGGCTGCCTTGAGAACCAGCATGCTCCATGTTTCCCACAGGCCAGCCATCCCCATCAGCCCCAGGCTTTGTGATCACCCTGCTGCCTTGCACAACCTCGCCCCCACCAAAGCAAGGCAGCAGCAAGTGTTCAAGATTCCCTTGCCAGAAAGCTGCAACTCTCACAGCACTTTCTTTCCATTAATTTGGAACTCTATTCTGGAAATTTCCAGTGTGCACAAATGTAGACAGAATAGTATAATGAAATCTCATGTACACATTACTCAAATATCAACATTTTGCTAATATTGTTTTATCTATATCCCACTTTCTTCACTGAAATATTTAAAAGTAAATCTCAGCTACTTCATTTCTGTGTATTAAATAGATAGATAGATAAACTTTCATGTTTAACATATCCATAATATATTATCACTAAGATTATCTAATAAACTATCTTTGTTCAAATTTCCCAGATTATCTCAAAAAAATTTTATAGTTGGTATGATTGAATCATGATCCAAATGAATTCCATGCACTGTTTTTTAAAATATATCTCAAGTTTCTTTTAACCCATGTCTTTTCTCACATTTTCATTGCCGTTTATGTACACGCATACCTCACTTTATTGTTCTTTGCTTTACTGTATTTTCAAGATTATTACACTTGCTACAAATTGAAGGTTTGTAGTAACCCTGAGACGAACAAGTCTATTTGTGTCGTTTTTCAACAGCATATTTTGTGTCTCTGTGTCATATTTTGGTAATTCTTGCAATATTTCAAACTTTTTCATTATTATATCTGTCATGGTGATTTGTGATCAGTGATCTTTGATGTTACTGTTGATACTATTTTAGGGTGCCATGAACCACACCCGTAGAATAGGGTAATCTCAATGTATAACTCTTGTGTGTGTTCTGTCAGCTCCATTGACCAGCTGTTCCTCCATCTCTCTTCCTTCTTTGGGCCTCTCTATTCCCTAAGACACAATATTGAAATTAGACAAATCAATAACCCTATAGTAGCCACTAAGCGTTCATTTGAAAGGAAGAGTCATATGTGTCCCACTTTAAATCAAAACCTAGAAATAATTACATTTAGTGAGGAAGGCGCATCAAGATAGGCCAAAAGCCAAAATAGGGCAAAAACTAGGCTTCTTGTGCCAGTTAGCCAAGTTGTGAATATAAAGGAAAAGTTCTTGAAGGAAATTAAAAGTGCTACTTCAGTGAACATATGAATGATAAGAAAGTGAAGCAGCGTTTTTGCTGACATGAAGCAAGTTTTAGTGGTCTGGAAGAAAGATCAAAACAACCACAACATTCCCATAAGTTGAAACCTAATCCAGAGCAAGCCTAACTCTCTTCAATTCTACGAAGGGGGTGAGGAAGCTGTGGAAGAAAAACTTGACGCTAGCAGAGGTTGGTTCATGAGGTTTAAGAAAGTAAGTCATCACCACATCATAAAGTGTAAAGGGAAAAAGCAAGGGTTAATGCAAAGCTGCAGCAAGTTATCCAGACGATCTAGCTAAGATCGTTGATGAAGGTGGCTCCACTGAACAACAGATTTTCAGAGTAAACAAAACAATGTTCCATTGGAAGAAGATGTCATCTAGGGCTTTCATAGCTAGAGAGGAGAAGTTAGTGCCTGGTTTTAAAGTTTCAAAGGACAGACTGATGCTCTTGTTAGGAGCTAATGCAGCTGGTGACATGAAGTTGAAGCCAGTACTCATTTACCATTCTGAAAATCCTGGGGCGCTTAAGAGTTATGCTAAATCTACTCTGCCTATGCTTTATAAATGGAACAGCAAAACCTACATGACAGCACATCTATTTATTGCACGGTTTACTGAATATTTGAAGCTCCCTGTTGAGACCTATGAATCAGAAAAAAAGATTTCTTCCAAAATATTACCAGTCATTGTCAATGCATCTGGTCACCCAAGAACTCTGATGGAGATGTACAGGGACATGAAGGTTGTTTTCATGCCTGCTAACACAGCATCCATTCTGCAGCCCATGGATCAAGAATTTTGACTTTCAAGTCTTATTACTTAAGAAATACATTTCATAAGGTTATAGCTGCCATAGATAGTGATTCCTCTGATGAATCTGGACAAAGTAAATTGAGTCTTCTGGAAAGCATTTGCCATCCTAGATGGCATTAAGACCATTTGTAATTTATAGGAGGAGGTCAAAATATCAACATTAACAGGAGTTTGGAGGAAGTCAATTCCAACCTTTATGAATGACTTTGAGGATTTCAAACCTTCAGTGAAGGAAGTAACTGCAGAGGTGGTCAAAATAGCAAAAAAGAACTAGACTGAGCACAGTGGCTCACGACTGTAATCCTAGTACTTTGGGAGGCTGAGGTGGGAGGATTGCTTAAGCCCAGGAGTTCCTGGGCAATATAGTGAGACCCTGTCTCTATTTTAAAAAAAAGAAAGAAAAAGAAGAAGAAATAGCAAGAGAACTAGAAGTGAAGCCTGAAGATGTGACTGAATTGCTGCAATTTCATGATTAAAGTTGAATGAATGAGGAGTTGCTGCTTATGCATGAGCCAAGAAAGTGGTTTCTTGGGATAAAATCTGCTTATGGTAGCTGGGTACAGTGACTCACACCAGTAGTCCCAGCACTTTGGGAGGCCTAAGTGGATGGAACACAAGGTCAGGAGTTCAAGACCTAGCCTGGCCAACACTCCAGCCTGGGCAACAGAGAGAGACCCCATTTCAAAAAAAAAAAAAAAAGAATCTGCTTATGGTGAAGATGCTGTGAACATTGCTGCGATGACAACAGTGATTTAGAATGTTTAGAATTGAGAATATTCCATAAACTTAGTTGATGAGGAACTGGCAGGGGTTGATAGGATTGATTCCAATTTTGAAGTAAGTTCTACTGTGGTAAAATGCTATCAAGCAGCATCACATGCTACAGATAAATCTTTTGTGAAAGGAAGAGTCAACCGATGCAGCAAATTCCCTTGCTGTCTGATTTTAAGAAATAGCCATAGCTACCCCAGCTTTCAGCAACCACCACCCTGATCAGTCAGCAGCCATCAACACTGAGGCAAGACCCTCCACCAGCAAAAAGAAGATGACTCACTGAAGGCCCAGATGATCATGAGCACTTTTTTTTTTTTTTTTTTTTTTAGCAATAAAGCATTTTAAAATTAATGTATGTACTTTTTATATTTATTTATTTATTTGAGATGGAGTCTTGCTCTGTCACCCAGGCTGGAGTGCAGTGGCACGATCTCGGCTCACTGCAACCTCCACCTCCCGGGTTCAAGCGATTCTCCTGCCTCAGCCTCCAGAGTAGCTGGGACTACAGGTGTGCACCACCATGCTCTGCTAATTTTTGTATTTTTAGTAGAGACAGGGTTTCACCATGTTGGCCAGGCTTATCTCAAACTGCTGACCTCAGGTGATCCACCTGCCTTGACCTCCCGAAGTGTGGGGATTACAGGCATGAGCCACCACGCCCAGCCTGTATGTACTATTTAGACAATGCTTTTGCATACCTAATAGACTGTAATGTAGTGGAAACATAATTTTTATATACCCTTGGAAACAAAAGATTTTGTGTGACTGGCTTTATTGCAAGGGTGTGGAACTGACCCCACAGCATCTCTGAAGTATGCCTGTATTAAAGGAGTCAAGTTCTCTGTCCCATAGAATTCCTCATATTCTGGCTCTGGCTTCTTTCTTCCTTATAATGTTTTTTAGCATGTTCCTCAATCTCTTGAATTTCCTGTAAACTGGTAGTTAGATCTAGATGTATGATTAAATCCAGGCTTAATTATTTCTGGAAAGAACACTGCTTAGGGAATGTTGTGTTCTTACTAATTTGAGGAGACACCTAATACTCACATCTTCTTAGCTCATGGTAAATGCATACTTACTAAATGTATGCTATCATTTTTCTTAAATTTAACATACTTTTCTTGAATTACAATCTGGCCACACTTGTAGTTTCCTACTATTGACTTTATGTTTTATCCCAAAACTGTCATGAACCACAGGGTACTCCAAGCAGCTGACCCCTCTGGGAGATGAGCAGGTACAACACAGGAGGTTATTCCTGAAGTTCCATTTGTTGTCCCTAATTATCATTATACCCAGTTGTTGATTTTTAACCTCTCAAGTAGAGATCAAGCTATGCCTGGGATAGAACAGTCCACGGCATCGGCCAGGTACCGTGTTCCATGCTAGTCCTCAGAGCTCCGAGGAGTCAGGCATGTTCTTACAAAGCAAAGCAATCACTTTCACAGGTCTGAGTTATTGATACTGACAAACCATTTGTAAGTTTGCAGGTATTATTTAACAGAAACTCCCAGGTGCATCTAAGCAAGTTTGCATAAATTGATTAAACCATAATTCTCAGCTGCAATAATATTAATCATTGTCCTGGAGCTCACAATGATGGTTCTAGGAATTCAATCTGAAATGTCCTCCATGCTACCAGGACTTTCATTGGTGAAATTTAGGCATTTGCTTGAGGGCTGTGGCATCTCAAAGCAACTACCAAGAACCAGGTAATTGTGAGATTAGTCCCAGGTTCTGCTTGCCTCCTTTCTTCCTTTCTACCCAGGAGCCAGGGAGGTAATTTTCATCGGCTAAGGAAAGTTAACCCAACTACTCAAATTAAATGGATGGAGTTCTCACAATCAAGGGCTTAAAATAAACATGTAGTCTCAGTTGTTCTATTGTGGAGACCCGTCTTGAGAAAACATGATCCATTCACAGAGGAGGATGGGACAGCCTCTTCTAGGTCCAATTTTGAATTTCATGAAGATTCCCTTGGGAACCTGGAGCCACTAAGGAAGTGGAGCTATCAGGTCCTGGAAGTGAATGTTTGCAAGGCACACTGATGTTAGAACATCTTTGTAGAAGAAATTGGTGCGATTTACTTTACTCACAGAGTCATACTTGATATGAACCACGGGCTTTGCATGGGCAGGGGTCAACCAAGAGCAAACTTCTGAAGGAGGGCCACATTGCCACAATCAGCTGATTAAAACTCAGGTGGGTTTTCAAAGCCTCGCTCCGGGTCAGGTTATCTTTGCATCTGTTTTTCTGCTACCATTAGAGGAATAACAGCAGCCTACTTTGGAGGAAAAAAAAAAGATTGGAAAAGCATAGTGAGAGCATTTACCAACACTGTATTCATATTTCTCTGAGCCCTGGGGCTCTGGACCACCGCAGAGAAAAGTTTTGTTTAACCTTTCCATGATGGGAAAACACTCATCCCTAATGCCAGCTCTCCACCTTCCAGCCGAGTCAAACTGCAGTAGGGGGAAATTGCTAGGGAAGCCAGCTTTGCAACAGTGAACAAATGTCTTTGTGAGAGAAGAAGGCTGCTCTGAGCAGTGGCTAATGGGGCTGCTTAGTGGAATTTTTTTCCCTTTTGAACCAAACTGAGCCTTGCTCCTTTCTGGCAGGCAGACAGGCCCACTCTTCCAAGTACGCAGGAAAGTTCTGTTTTGACAAGCACACACATTCTTTTTCAGAAAGCCACAGAGGCAAACGCCTTTGTTGCAGACAGACCAACTCCCTTCCAGCCCAGGAGGTGAAAACCCTTTCATGAGCCACATAATGGGAGCAGCAGTTGTGCTTGCTTATACAGTTCCCGAAAAGTACATAACTTCCATTATGTAGCTTCCACATACGGAATGTACTTCCCCTCACAAACCCAAACGCTAGCAGGGCTGTTTGTCCGGCACTGGGCCTGGCAAGGAGCAGGAGGTTGGCAGGACTCGTGAGGCATTTTTCTGTTGGGCTTTGGTTTCCTGGCCAGTTGAACTCAGTCCAATTATTGTCCCAAAGTTCTGCCAGATAAAACAAGGAGAGAGCTTTTCTAGATGCCTGGTCTCGGGACTAAGAGATGGGGGAGGGAAGGTGCAAGCTGAATGGGGATGGGGTGGGGCACACCCAAGGCCAGGGCTCAGGAGTCTCCTTTCCAAGCAAGGGCTCCGACTCCGCCCTGTGGAATGTGCAGCAGCCTCCAGAGACCTTGCCCTTCGGGTGAATGCCTGGTACTCAGGCCATTCTCCCTCTGGCATGGGGCCTGATCTTAGCATCGTTTGTGATGGAAAGTCAAATTTCCTGGAACATGGGGTTAACTTTTCAGCAGACTAATCCCATTTGCAATATAGTGTACAGTATTCTGAGCAGAATTGGCCCTATCCAGCAGCAGTCTAGAAGGTTGCTTCCTTGAGATGGTATCAGTAACAGTGCAAGATACTGTCCACTTCCAAAGTGTCTCCCTTTACTGCCCTTCCATTGCGCTTGAACTTCCTACTGTTGGAACCAGTATTTAAAAGTCACTAAAGGCAGTGTCTTCAGAAAGTTCTATTTAAATGCATGTATTAAATTCATAATTATGCCCACATTAAGATGCATAAATACCATGTAAGCAGATTACAAATATATGTAGGCTTAACCCTTATGGGCCCAGTGATTACTCCCCATCCCTCCTTCCTAAGGAACGGTTGCATCTTTTTGACAGAAGAGGTTGACGATAAATGTCTGCTCTGGAATCTCTTCTCACATTGCCCTGGTTCCATCTTTATCTTACTTCCTTCAACAGTCCATGAAGGGGCTTTTCCCAAATCAGTATAAACAGACTCACATTGGATTGATCATTTTCTTGTGTCTGAGCTAGGTTGCTAAATACAGAAGTTGTTCAATGTCCAGTATTTAAAATATGGAGACTTTCTGTCTTGATTACAATTCAGCAATTCTATTTCTGTTGCTCTGTTATTTTGGTACCTAAGTGTGATTGCATAAATCTGTGAAGTCGGAAATTCAGGAGGAGCTCATTTTTCCTGAAATATAAGTGCACTCTGGTTTTGCTTTTTGAAAAATGTCTTTGAAGGTTCCCTATACAAAGTGCCTGTGTCCAGCCCTGCAGAGGTGGTGGCAGGGCGGAGGGGCTTGAGCCTCCTTGATGATAAGCAGGACAAAGAATATCATCCAGGCTGCCAATTGCCAACAGGATTCTGATCATTCAAGGCCCTTACCCCTGTGGTCACTTTAGGTCTTCCACTATTGAATGGCCCTCTGGTTCTACCAATTTTTCTCTGACCACAAATTGTGGCTTTGCAAATGTTCAATGTTTATTTAATTCCATGAAGTTTAGGTCACACATGTTGTCTTGTTGTCTCCCAATTTTCTCAAACCTAACCTGAAGAGTAATGCAGACCTAGGACGCGGGATCTGTGCAGGGAGGAAGGCCTGGGATTCTAAGCCACTTCTATTTCTATATAAATGTGTAGAGCAGGAACTGTAAAAAAGTCATTCAGATTGGGTAACCCAGGAAAACATCACTAAAGAAGTAGCACTGAGGCTGAGGCCTGAATGAAGAGAAAGAGGAGGCCCCATGAGAAGTGGGAGAAAGAGCCTATAGGTAAAGGGAAGAGCAAAAGTGAAGGTCCTGACTTAGAAATGAGCTGCAGGCATCATACAACCAAGGCCTGATCACTGTGTCTATGGCTGCAAGAAAGGGGGAGAATGGCATGCATGGGACAAGGACGCTCAGAGTAAAGTGTTTGAAACTATTGGGAAAGAATTCAGAAAGCCTTGGAGGGTTTTAAACAGGGAGAATGATGCTATTCAAACTACATCTTTAAAAGTCCACTCTGGCAGCCATGTAGGAAGACAAGTAAGGACCACGGCCTAAACCAAGACAAGAGACAGTGGTGGAAAAGATGCTGAGAGCCCCAGGCAGATCTCAGAGACATTTTGGAAATTTAATTGGCAGGATTTGGTAATGGGCTGGATATGACCCCAGGATCCCAGGCTCTGCCTGGTCCCAGTCCACTGTCTTTACCTGAACTTTATCACCTCTTTGGGATCCTTCAGAAGCCCCTAGAAGCTGAGTCAGGCATTGCCACCCAGCTCCTGAATTAATCCAGACCACTTAGCACTTGTGCACACCTGCTATTCCTGAGTCTCAGCTTTATCGAGGCCTTGAAACCTCTCTTTTTTTCCTCTATTCCCCTGGTTACCATTGTGTTCCTAGAGCTTGTTCCTAGAGCCTTACCATATCTCAGGCTTCAACTCTGACACCTGCTACAAGGGTGATCCACAATGTGGTCTTGCTATTCACTCTTTGGCTTTATTCTGCGGGTCAATGCCATCCCCCACCCTGTCCCAGCATCTACAGGCCTAACTGGCTGGGTCTGCCCCTCACCAACCCCTTTTCCCCAGTCATGTGTGGCCCTGAGAAGCTGCCCAGCTTTCTAAGAATGCCTCTTTTATTGGGACATTATACTTCTAGCCATTGACTAGGCCTGCTCCTACCTGGATATGCCTCTTAGATCCATGTCTCACTGACCTCCTGTTTCTAAGATTCTACCCTTCTTGGAACTCTTGCTTGTTTCATGGCCTAGATGAGATCCTATCTGCCTGTTCCTCTTCTATGGCACCACTAACTAGAATCAAAATGAAGCTGCTATGTCCCTTTGGACTGTTAGCTTCTTCTGTCTCGGGTGGCAGACAGAGCTAATGGCAGGGAGGCCACTATCTGGCCCTGTCTTGGCCAGACCAAAGTTCTTCCTATGTAGTGAGATCCTGGCCTGTCACTTTGCCACACCCACCAAGTCACAACCGTGAGAGCACTATGCAATGAACACGCCTAGGTAAATGTGCCTATACAGGCTGATTCTTGTGCATAAACATGTATACGTGTAGGTATATGTTTCTTCATAGAAGTCTACAAGGACACTACTTCTTATAATTATTTTAATTCATCCGAGGCCATATATGTAAGGATTAAAATTCAGATATGTAGGGAGACCCTCATTATTGAGTATAATCATGAACTGATCACAAGATGATACCTCCGTGAATTGGTCCCGCTCTAATCTTGCTTTTATCTTCCTGCACAGCATTATTTAGGTAGGCCTTCCTTTAAAAAAAAGAAAATAGGACAAGATCATTGCAGAAAAGCATACCCAACTCCCATAGTTTACCACCTCTTCAAAGCTGATTCTTTCCTTGGTTCATCTATCTTTTTCTTATGATTCATAATTCCTTACTTTTTATATCAGTCACCTATGGTCACAATAGTGCTGCATGAGGTACAATCTCAAAATATAGTGGCTTAGAATAATAAACATCCATTCACTTTACTGGTCTGTGTGTTGGTAATTTGGGCAGAGGTGGCTGAGCGGTCCTGGTCTCAGAATTCTTTCACATTCCTGGTAACTGACTGTTGGTCCATCTTGGCTGAGATGACTCTGGTGACTCGCCCGTTCCCACGTTGTGTGTCCCATTCTCCAGGAGCCAGGCTGGGCATGTTGTCATGGTGATGACAGAAGGCAAGAACAGAAATGTAAATGGAAACACGAGCATTTGTTTGTGTCACATCTACTAACCTCCCATTGGATAAAGCAAGTCACATGGCTTTTAATGAAAGAGTTAAAGCTTTGACAATACTTCTAGAGGCTTCCATAGTCAAGAATTTTGAGATTTAGCTGAGCAAAATGGCAGAGTCAAAAGAGTAAGCCATGAGATGGAATGTCTTAGGAAGACTGCAGTAATACATTTTAAAAGCTTCAAGCCAAGGAGATCTTAGCTTGCAGAAATCCTCACCCCACCATTTTACAAATAAATAAATAGATAAATATAAAGCCCAGAGGGGTTCAAGTGCATTTTCAAAGGGAGAGAGATGGAGCTAGAACAAGAACACAAGTGTTTTGCTCAGCCCAGTGTTCTTTCTGTTGCCCGGAGTTTCTCTGGCCATTCTGATCTTTGTTTTCATTTTCCTATCATCCAACTGTGTGAGAATAAATTGGTCTCAGTACTCTGTTTTCTTAATTCCTAGTAGAAGCTGAAGGCATTGCTTTTCTCCTGGGAACCCTGTTTGGTGCTGATTGATTGGAGGTGTCTCCCCTAGATTTGCAGAGGGAGCAAGGTTTTAATTCCTGGAAGATTTAAAACAATTTTATCTTTGCTACTCTACTGAACTTCTCCTGAGCTCGCCTTTCCTTATCTCCTTCCTCTCCCAGCTGCCAGGTAATTTGATCTGGATCTGTCTTATCAGTCCTAGGCCAGCAAGCAGGTGATGAATGTGGGGCTGGGGAGGCAGCTGTCTCTTCTTTGAGGCCACTGGCATTTCTGGAAGAGACTGTGTGTAGCAGTTGCTGGAAATGGAGGTGAAACTCATTCCCACACTCTTTAGTCTAAGGCGTGTACTGTTTGTTTTTTGTTTTTTGTGTTTGCTTCCAACTCACTTAGAGGTGAATCTTTCTTCTTGAGAGTTCTTGGCATTCATGGTGCTTTACAGTGGTCTGGTCATTGAGGTTCCCTACCAGAAGACAGAATTTCCCTGGCTTAACCCTGGTTGATCTTAAAATAATAGCTCACACTTATAAATCATATTCAGAGCCTTGAATTGAACTAGAGTGTAAAATAGTGCAGCAGATGGATTATTCAACCTTCTGAAAGAGAAGCCTTAATGGTACCATGGTGGTGCTGCCCCAGGTAACCTGGATAGGTCTTATGCTTCAGATGTGAGATTAAAGGATCAAGGGGAAGCTGTTGAGTCATGGCATCTGACCCACTTAAACCTGTTAGACTCTCTTCAAGAATCTGATATGTCCTTTGAGAGGAATCATCTCTGAGTTGTATCTCTTCTGCATGGCTACAGGGAGAAAGCCTGCTATATCTACTGGAATAAAAAAGGAAGCAGAGAAAATGGAATCCAGACAAACGGATATCTGGACCCAGCTGGACAAAGTCCTATGATGTTAAAGCCACCAGTCTGACTCTGTAGGACACTGTCGCTACCACATCCCAAAAGGAAATGTACCCAGCCTGCCTACTTGACACCTCAGCATCCCTCCCAGGGGAAAGAGCTATGCCTTAGGGGTCTGATGTCACAAACAAGTCAACCATCATTTAGGGGCACCATTTCAAGGTTTCCCCTCTCTGCTTCTCAGCTTACTTTCCCTCTGCTGCTGTCACCAGGCTGTCAGCATCCAAATTAGCACAGGGCCCCAACCCAAGCAAGCATCAACTGGATTGTCAGCCCAGTGAATGACCCACCCTGGGGAACTGCTGTTACTCCCTGCCTCAGCTGTCACCTTCCTGTGGCCTTCCTCTTTCCCCAGGCATGCAGAGCCACGAAAACAGCAGTAAGCTTCTCCCTGAGAAAGAAAAAGCTGTGTGTAAGGTCAGGTAACACAGGACCAGAGAAAGCTCTCCCTTCCCCCGTCCCACAGACACATCTTATCCTCGCCCCAAGTTAAGGACCTCTCGGTCCAGCCACAGTAGCAATCCTGGGATGGCAGGAAAACATTCATCCTGGAAACCACAAGCTCTGCAGCACAGCAGCCAGCACCAGTGAAGGACATGGAGTTAAACTGAAAAGGAATTTGAATGACAAAGTGACATTATGTCCATCTCCCTAATGATGGGACAAGTTAGTCTTCTGTCATTGGCAAGCAGGGCCAGATCTGTATTTAAAAGCTATTTCTCATGGTTTTAAGTCACCAGCTCAGCTCAATACCTAAAACAAAGAGAATGAATTATGGAACAGGATGAGGGGAGCTTGTTAATTTTCCTCCTGATGCACTGTGAAATGAAAGCTTTATTCTAAGAATGGTATATCCTCAGGGCTCTCTCTGCAGAGACGCTGACAAATTCAAATGTCCTTACTGTTTTCTTTGCCCCTTACTTTATGGCTTTTTCTGTACACATTTATAAAGTATGTATATTTCATGGTATGTCTGTGTCTATAGGACTCAGAGAGTTCAAGTCTGTGATTCTCTTTAGGGCTTCCTTGACAATAAGGAGTGCTTAGGTGATGTTATTGATGAATAAACACACACACACACACACACACACACATACACACACAATTAGAATTTGTGTCCAACCTGTCTGTATATGTTATAGAGAGATCCATGCAGGCTGCTTGCTATTGTCCGCAGTAGTGAGCTATAGCCCATCTCCAATTGGAACCCAATGAAATAATCATAATAATTTTGCCTTCATGTATCCACCTTTCATCAGGGAGGATGAAAGGACTTCACAAACTCTGGGTTCTTCTTTGATCTAGGCGCCTATCTGGTACACCGATCTCCATTGTGTATTCTGCCCTCACCCTGCAGATGGGCCTCCCATTGACAGTAATTGAACTTCCATATGCAGAGCAGCCAAAAGGCTGGTCTGGCCAGAGAGCCTTCTGCCAGCTGCCAGGAGGGAGAGGGCTGCTTCCAGAAGGGACTTGGGTTGCTGTTCTGTATCTGCAACAGGGGGCAGGGATTATAAACGTGGGGAAAGAAGCAAGTAATTCTTAAGCTGCAACTTCAGTTTTGAGAGAGGGGTGCTTAATAGGAGGTGGAGGAACATTCTAGGTAATGTGATAAAATAAATCTCCAGAATGTGGGTGTTGCCTAAGGCTCTGCTCTTCACTATCTTCTCTTCCATATCCAGACTTTAGCTATTAGCTTTATGGGAAGGACTCTGAAATATGTATCCCAGGCTCAAACTCTCTCTTAGGTCTAGCCAGGCACCTCTAGCTGTCTCCTGGGCATTTCCATCCACATATTTCACTGGAACATCAATTGCAACTTCAACCAAATATAATATATGATTCTTCCTCCTCCTTCACTCTCAAATAGCTCCCTTCCCTAACTTTCCTACTTGTAGTCACTGATGTTACAGCTACAAGTAATTTAGCCAATATCTGTGTTCTTGTGGAGCTTGCATTTTAGAGAGGGGTGAGAGAATCCAATAAACGAGCAGTAAATGAAGAAGAGAAACAGCAGGAAATGACAGTTTAGGTGGTTATGGATTGGGGTATGGACCCATTTGGACTGAGTGACCAACATTGGCTTCTCCAGGGAGGCGATCAGGGAGGAAACTATTCCAGGTACAGGGAACAGCAAGCACCAAAGCCCTGAGAGAGCCAAGGCCCCAAACAGAAAAGATGCTGAGCTTCTGGAGCATGATAACAGGAGAGTGGGAGGAGATGAGGTTAGCGAGGTGGCCAGTGATTAGATGAGGTGAGGCTTTGGCAACGGGTTACAGAGTTTGGAATCTAAGCCAAGTGCTGTCCAAAGTCAGGCAGGGTTTCCAGCAGCAGCTTATGGGAGCTGATGTCCATCAGAAGCACCTCTCAGCTGAGACTTTGAGTCACTTCGACTCTTCTCTGTATCACACACCTCTCTCTACACAGGCAGTGTCTAATGGGGAAAGAGAGAAAGGTTTTGGTAACCCTCCAACTCCCTTTGCTTCTCCCCTCCAGGGTCCCGGACAGAGTTTTCTGTGTTCAAAAGAACTAGCAGCCAAACAGAAAATAAAGCATCCTTTTTGTGATCGCTGGGAAAGGACAAGATACCCTTCAGGCTGAATGTGGCTTAGGCTAGCAGACTAAAGCTTAGTTTCCCAATTTTTCTGAGAATTTAGATCTTTGGACCCACCTGCTCAGGCATGTTTGTTGTTGGAGGGGGTGAGAATGGGTGGTCTCATGGAGAGTGGTTGCTACACCCATCTCCCAGCTGCTGAGAGTGTTGTCTGCTAAGGAAATCACAGCTGCCTTCAGAGAATCACCCTCGGGAGGTTCCCCACCTTCCCAGCAGGGGCCGCATGCAATCCACGACTGGCATAGGGTACAAAAGGCAGGCCCCTTACCACTAGGTGAGACAATTCTGTGGTACAGTTCAAGCTCCAGCGCTCCCGTGGGAACAGGTCCAAGAAGTGTCCAGCTGAGACCCCAACCTTGCTCTGTCCTCTACTGCACCTGGCTTACCTTCCCCTCTTCTCCTGAGAGCATTTTCTCAACAGACACGTGCACTTCATCACCTTCTCAGGATCTGCTTCTAGGGAATGCAATCTAAGACAAGTGGAGATAGAGCCAGACTTTTTAAGGAGCCCTGACAAATCTCTGCAAAATTTCCATTCACTTATCCCTTTTAAATTCATTCATTTATTCAACAAACACATTGAAACATGTTTTGTACACTCTGGCACACAAGAAATCAGGTGGGCACAGCCCATTCTCTCATAGAGCTTAATCCAGGAGAAAAGGCAGACATCAAACTGGTAAATGCATTCATTTGCGTGCATCGTGTTGAGAGTAGTCTTCATCATTTAACAGGGACTGTTTGCCTCCAAGTCCCTGTTTCTAAGACGATGAAGGAACAGGAGTAAGCCTAGACACCAGGGCCTTTCTTCTGCTTTGGGAGCTGCTGAGATGTAGCTGGGATCTCTTTGTGTCTCCGCTGGGCTGACACTCACCAGTGAGCCAAGAAGGGAGGGGCGGTTAAAGGCGTGAGGACCCCGAAGGAGACCCCTTGAAAGTGCTCGCTCCTCCTTTTACTAATTATTTTGTTTTTTGAAAAGCTTGCCCTGTTTAGTCTGTCAGGAAGCCTTCCTGCCCACAGGGGATATGGCTGCCTCCCAGGAGAATCTGGCCGGGATTTATACCACCCAGCCCACAAAATCCTGAACAACTCGGGACCAGCCCATGCTATTGTGAGCTGACAGTCACTCTTCAGTTCTCATGATTGCAGGTAAATAAATGTTCCAGCCATCCTGAGCTCTCACATGGACACTACCTGCCAAGGAATTTCTGCCCCCAGGACCCATGACTACATTGCTGGGCTGAGACTTTCTCGCATTCATAGAGTTCCCCTGTTCCAATGGCCACTAGTCAGCTCCCATTGCCTTTGTTTCCTGCTTGAAAGAGGTAGAAGAGAACTGCTGGCTGATGCTTGTTTAACTCACTGCGAAGGGTGCAGTTTAAGGAAGATCTCCCTCAAAGGCAGCCACATTCCAGCCTCCTCTATAAGTGCTTACTAATGGAAGAGATAATTTGGGGTCAGGGCCAGCTTCGTGGGCCTCTGACCTGTGCAATTACACAGGACTCCACACTTAGAAGGGCCCTACTCTTGGTTTAATGTTCTGCTGTTGCTGTCTTGAAATTCTTAATAATTTCTAAACAAGGGTCCCTACCTTTTCATCTTACCTTAGGCCCCACAGATTATGTAGCTAGTCTGGTTTGGGATCATGCATCAAGAGTTGTTGCAGGTTGCCTGCCAAGAGGCAGAGAGAAATGTAAAACTTCCCTGGGATCTCTTTCACCCCAGGATGCTGGTGAATTCTAAAGGCACAGGGGCCGATTTCTGCAGTTAAAAAGTATCTCTGGGGAGAGTATATTCACAGTACAGAACCATCAGACTGTACAGAGCCCAACATGGTGGACAGTTGCTGACTGTCAGGGTAGCTGCAGAGGAAGAATGGAGACGTAAGAGCAGGAAAAATCTGCTTGATTATGAACAGAACTAGATCTGTCTTTTCTTGGTCTGGCAGATGTTTGGAGCTGATCGTTTTTCTTAGGAAGCATCTGAGGGCTCCTTGAAGGTGTCCTGCTGGCCCTCCCCTGGGTGTTTCCTTCATCCTGATAGATGCTTCTCTCTTCCAGGAGTCAGTTGAGGCCTCTTCCACAGCCCCTAGAAATCCAGCATCTCCCCTTAGCTCCTGGGGTCCCTGTTGAGATGAACCCAAGCAAATCCCACTCTGTTCCTCTCTCCTGCAGGGTCCACCTCCACCCAGCCCCACCCCCTCAACCTTGAAACCATGGGCCATTTCATCTATAGCAGTTGCACCATAAGACACTGATCTTTCCTTCCATACTTTCAAATGCAGGCAATGCGTTTCACAGTTTTCTGAGTGATCCCATGGAGGCCTCCTTGCTAAACCTGAGGCAAAGATGGCACTCCCTACCTCCTTCCCACGGGTGGAGTGGGAAGCTTACGACATGACCACAGCTTTCTCTGAAAAATGAATACACCACACATACTCACACACGTGTTCAAAATTCTCTCCTTCTCTCTGTCTCTTCTGTTTTTTATTCTCAGAGTAGGTAAAGAGGGGACTTAGAAGTTATGAAACCAGTTCCTCACAATTTTCCTTATAATTTTTGCATGAGAGATCTGGCTTTGGAATTTCACACTATTGTGTTTCATTATGTCTGTGGAAACTTCAATATTAACACCTTAGTACAGGTGCCAGGCCCTGGTTTAAGCACCATAAGTTGAGTCATATATTATTCACACAACTCTGTAAAGTTTACAAAGCAGCTCACGTGCCCTGCCTCATTTGGCTGTCCCCACTGCCCAGCAGAGTGACTCTATTGAGATTCGGGAGGCTGTGTGGTTTGCTCTTGTCGCTCAGCTTGTGAATGGAAGGGCTGAGGTGGAGACTTCTTCCCAGATCTCCCACTGCTGACTGTGGGCTTTGCCTTGGCACTTCTGCCCAAGAAACACACAGGGATGTTGGTGACTATTACATGAAGCAGCCACTGGTTAGCACTCTACCAGATATGGAGATTATATTAGTTTGCTCTCACTCTGCCAATAAAGACATACCTTACAAAGGAAAGAAGTTTGGCCAGTTGCGGTGGCTCATGCCTGTAATCCCAGCACTTTGAGAGGCCGAGGCAGACGGATCACCTGAGATCGGGAGTTCGAGACCAGCCTGACCAACATGGAGAAACCCCATCTCTACTAAAAATGCAAAAATTAGCTGGGTGTGGTGGCACATGCCTGTAATACCAGATACTCAGGAGACTGAGGCAGGAGAATCGCTTGAATCTGGAAGGCAGAGGTTGCAGTGAGCCTAGATCTTGCCATTGCACTCCAGCCTGGTCAACAAGAGCGAAACTCCATCTCAAAAAAAAAAAGAAGTTTGATTGACTCACAGTTCCACATGGCTGGGGAAGCCTCACAATCATGGTAGAAGGCAAATGAGGAGCAAAGTCAATGTCTTACATGATGGCAGGCAAGAACATGTGCAGGGGAGCTGCCCTTTTAAAACCATCAGATCTCGTGAGACTTATTTATTATCATGAGAACAGCACAGGAAAGATCTGCCACATGACTCAATTACCTCCCACCAGGTCCCTCCCATGACAGGTGGGAATTATGGGAGCTACAGTTCAAGATAAGGTTTGAGTGGGGACACAGCCAAACCATATCAGAGATAAAGCAAAAGACCAGCAGAATGTGTTACTATTTTTGTGGTTGTTACTTTTAGTTCCTGGGTCATCTGGGTTGACTGTTTAGGATGTCGAAGTTCATACTCACCTCTGGTGGCCATCTCACTTCTGGACTTCATCCGGACAGCCCTGACCACGGCCTACCCTCATCTTTTCCGTGTGTGACCTGGTTGCCTTGGGCATCTTGGGGTTTTGATGTACCCTCAGCATCCCCTACTGAAGTTTACTTTTCCTGCCTCTCAGTGCTCCAGGCCTCTGCTCATTCTGTCACCTAATTACCTTGCCTTCACAAAGGTGAGAAGGTTGAGGCAAGCCCTCAAATCCCTTGTAGGTGGCCAGTTAGCTTTTTAATGGTCTTTAGAGATCAAAACACCAGACCTGGCCAAGTCCCACCCTAGTCACCTAATCCTAAAGAGTGTCTGACATGGTGGACAAGGGGACAGAAGCTAGGGATCAGGCTCCCAGGAGACTCACAGGTATGGGCAGGATTTTGCAGCTCTAGATCTTACATCAGATGTTCAGCCATGCAGAGGACATGCTGGCCTTGAGTGGAAGCTGCTTGGTAGTTGCTGAGGATGTTATGAGTGTCTAGAAAAGTTATTAGAGGGATTCAGGTTAAGGGAACATTGGCTAAGATCAAGAAACAAAAAATGATAATATTTAGTACATAATACATTCAGTGCATGCTAAGTACTGTTGTGCATTATTTTTTATCCCCTCACTAACCTCATGTGTATATGAGGAGGGTAAAATAATTATCTTCAATCTACAGGAGTATAGAGAGGTTAGGTAACCAGCCCAAAGTCACACATGGGTGGTAGGGTTCAAACCCAGATCTTTCTGAGTTTGAAGCTCATGTTGTTAAGCATTATGCTGTTTTGTGATCTCACCCCTTGGGAACACCAGAGATGAAAATTGCCCATGTATCAATGTGGGGAAAACCATAAGAACTGCTTTAAAGAAAAAATAAATTACATTTGTTGCAACGTTCCACCATGAAAACATGTATGATTCCTCCAGCTTCTTCTCTCCCAGGGTTCCCACGTGTTCTGCCTTGGATTGTAAAGTAAATAATGGCTTTTCATTTGAAGTTTTGCAAACTAAAGTGTCTTTAAAAGAACTCTGGGTGTGTTACAGAAAAGTGATTTTCCAGAAATACGCATTCCTTTAAACTTCTATTCTGAGGGGCGGTCATAAGACCTACTGCCCCCATAGCCAAATCCACCACATTAAAGCAAATGAAAGCATAACTCAGATGATTAATATGAATTATTCCTTCCATAACCCTTTATGTTGTCAAAGTGCTTTGCCCTGTTGCTGTTGGTTTATACAAATTAAGTGACGCCGCCAGCCAAAACACCAGGAAGAAAGATTTCACCAGGCTTTGATAGAATTAAATAGTCCAGCATTCTTTGGCCAACACTAAAGTTTTCATATGAAATTGAAACAAGAACAAATGCCAGGCCAAGAGAGTCCGATGACCAGAAAAACTTCTGGAATAATATTTTCACGACAGTGAACCAAGAAAATATTCAAGGCCAGATTACCCCTCCCAACAAGGTCACAGCTCTGTAAGAAAATAATTAGTAGAAGACCCTTTGTTCTTCCCTCTCTGCAGAGTGAAGGCACTGGCCCTTTGTATTTGGTTGCAAGGCTGATCTTTTAGAGAGCTTTGTTTCCTCATGCCCCAGTGCAAGCTAACCTGAAGTGTAGTTGTGTTAGGCTGTTCTTGCATTGCTGTAAAGAAATACTGGAGACTGGGTAACTTTAGGTTTAATTGGTTCTGTGGGCTTTGTAGGAAGCATGGTACTAATGTCTGCTAGGCTTCTAGAGAAGTTTCAGGAAGCTTACAATCATGGCAGAAGGCTAAGGGAGAGCAGGCATGTCACATGGTGAAAGCAGGAGCAAGAGTGAGAGAGCGAGGTGCCACACATACTGGCTATTCTTTTAAATAGCCAGATCTTGTGAGAAGTCACCCAATATCATGAGTAGTGATGGCACCAAGGGGATGATGCTAAACCATTCATGAGAAATCCACCCCTGTGACGCAATCACCTGCACTAGGCCCCACTTCCAATACTGGGGATTACAATTCAGCATGAGATTTGGACAGGGACTCAGATCTGAACTATCGCTGTAGTGTCTCAGTTTGAGTTCTCCCAGCAGCAGACTGAGACAAGGATTTGAGTGTGAATGTTTTTTTTTGGGGGGGGAAGAGGTCCCGGAAAACACTGGCAGGGCAGTGGAGGCATGAAGCAGGAAAGGGAAAGTAGCCAACAGAAGTTCATACCAACCAAGTTACCACATTGGGGGACTAGAGGTTTCTCTTGCTTAGGTCCTCTGGGAGTCAATGAACATGTGCCTCTGAGGGGAAGGATTTGGGGTATTTAAATACCATCTCCCATTACCTATTGTTTAAGAGTTGTGGGATAAGGATGGCAAATCTCAGCTGCCTCCAACAGCCAGAGAGAGCTCTCAGGTGAAGTGCTGTGGGTGCTGGCAGCTGGAAGATGGACTTGACGTGCATGGAGATGGTAGTAAATGCCAATGCAAGCTGCATCTTACAGAAGAGAAGGAGGAGTAGGCAGAGCATCTAGGACCCATGATACTTTTAGGGCTTCATGAAAATGTCTTAATTTTGATTCCTTTTAAGATCAGCAGAAAAACATGAATATAATACTCACGATACATAACAATAAATCCAGTCTGAATTGTATTTGTCTTTATACCAATACCATCGTAAAATATAATTTTTAATATTTTTAATAGAGGAAAGGGCCCATGAAGACTGACAAAAGTCATATGTGTCCCTGGATAGAGGAAGAGCTTCAATTATTTTTCTAGATTGTTGGCACATTCTCTCATTTAGGATGGCTCACACAGATCCAAACCACCCTACCTCATTTTACCAATTTCTTTCCACTTTTCTTTCTTTCTCTTCTGCTTCCTTGCTCCTGTGTCTCTCCTGCTGTATTTCTTTTTTTCTATCTACAGTGAACATTTGTTATTTTTGTCTGCCCATTATTCATTCCCAAATCTTCTGATAAATAGCCTCTGAATTTGCTTCAGAGGAACCAGTCTTTCTCACTGCATGCAGTCTGCCCTACCTGCTCCTAGCCAAGAGGTGGGCGCTTGACACAGATCAGATGCCTGCTTCTTGGAATCTGACTTTTGAACAGAGTAATAAAAAAATGATATTAGTTTCTGCTCCTCAGATCCCTGGCCTGCCCTCGCACCTATTCTCTTTGAAACCTGGTTCTTCAGCTCTTCCTTCCATTCTGTGAGTGGTTATTTTGTGCTTAAGTTGTGCAGAGGTGAGTGTTTGTTGCTTACAGCCAAACCCCCTCATTTATGTGTACACACACTGAATATATATACATGTATATGTAAATTGTCTCTGGGGCAAAAGTGGCTCCAAGTTCCAGGTTCATCCCTCTTCTCTGAATCTCAGCTTAGTAATTCTACATATAATTACCAAGCCAAGATTCATTCATCTCAGATAATTACAAAAAGAAGGTAAATAAACGGAAAGAAACAATACAGAAAAACATAGATATTAATAAAATAGAAAGCAAATATATTAAAGAGAAAAATCAACAGGACCAACACATTTGATTATTTGGAAGGCTTAATGAAATTGATAAACTGGCCAGGTGAAGTGGCTCATGCCTGTCATCCCAGCACTTTGGGAGGCCAAGGCAGGGGAATCACCTGAGGTCAGGAGTTCGAGAGCAGCCTGACCGATATGGTGAAACCTTGTCGCTACTAAAAATACAAAAATTAGCCGGGCGTGATCACATGGGTCTGTAGTCCCCGTTACTCAGGAGGCTGAGACAGGGGAATTGCTTGAACCCAGGAGGCAGAGGTTGCAGATTGCACCACTGTACTCCTGTACTCCAGCCTGGGTGACAGAGCAAGACTCCGTCTAAAAAAAAAACCAAAAAAAAAAGAAAAGAAAAGAAAGAAATGGATAAACTTTTGGTAAGATTGATCCAAAAAAGGAGAAAAAGGCCCACAAGTGACCAGTGTAATAATATTACACAGACATTAAAATGACAATGAAAGAATGTTTTAAACATTATGCCAAATAGTTTGAAAATTTAAATGCACGGACAAAATCCTAGAAAGATGCAATTTACAAAAAAGACACGAAGTGAGAATTTTAAACACCTGGATAATCCTATTATTATTGAATAAATTAAATCCATAATTAAAAAAAACTTCCCCTGTATAAAACTATAGGCCCCAAAGCCATCATTGTTAAATTCCATAAACATTTAAGGGAGAAATAATGCCAATCTTAAACAAACTCTTTTGGAGAATGGAAAATAATAAAAATTACATGCCTCAATTCATTTTATGATGCTAGTATAACTTGATACAAAGCCTGCGTGTGTACACATAAAGTTATGCTAGTATAACTTGATACCAATACCAGAATAAGAGACAAAAGTAAGTTAATTTTATTCATGATCATACATTAAAAATTCCTTTAAAAAGTTAGCAAACACAATCCAGTCATACACACACACACACACACACACACATATCCATATATATGTATATAGAAAATACATCATAACCAACTTAGATTTAGTCCAGAAATGCAGATGCAAGGTTAGTGGAACATTAGCAAACCCATTAATGTGATTTGCCACATTAAGAAATAAGAATGAAAAAATCATGATTTTCAAAAAATGCAGAAGTATTTGGCAAAATTCAATATTCATTCATAATCTTAAAAATAACAATGAGCTAGGAGGAGGAGAATTCCTTATCCAATTAAAGAGTATCTAATTTTAAAAACCTGCAGAAACATTATAGTTAGTGATGAAATATTAAAGGCTTTTTCTTTGGGACCAGCAACAAGAAATAACTGGTATAGTTATCACGTCTTCTAGGCGACATTTTCCTGGAGGTCCTAAACAGTTCAGTAAGTCAAGAATAATAAATAAAATACACAGTGATTAGAACAGAAGAAATAAAATTGCCTTTATTGAGCTATGCTATGATCATATACACAGAACATTCAAGAGTATTAAAAATAAATCAGACTTAATAGCAATATTGTAGAATGCAAAATCAATCAATCTACATTTGTATCCATTTCATTTCTACGTGTATTAGCAATAAATAAATTATAAATAAAATACATTGTCTATATAATAGTATAAAATACTTTGTAAACTAGAAAGCCTCTCCCATCAAAATTACACATCTGTGTATGTGTATGTGAAAGGCACACCACGTTCAGAGATTAGAAAACTCAATATCATAAAAGATTCTTATCAAATTGATATCTCAAATGAAATATGAATAGCTTTCTGTTTTCTGAAAATTAGTAAGTTCTTTCTAGAATTTATATGGAAGTGCAAAGGGCCAAGAATAACGAATACATTGTTGAAGAATAAACATAAAGCAGGATGATTTGCTCTAACAAACAAGAACTATTATAAAGGTCTAATAATTAAGGTCTAGGCTGGGCACAGTGGCTCATGCTCTCAGCACTTTGGGAGGCCAAGCTGGGCAGATCACCTGAGGCCAGGAGTTCAAGACCAGCCTGGTAAAGATGATGAGACCCCCATCTCTACTAAAAACACAAAAATTAGCAGGGAGTGGTGGCACAGGCCTGTAGTCCCAGCTACTTGGGAGGCTGAGGCACGAGAATCACTTGAACCCAGGAGGTGGAAGTTGTAGTGAGCTGAGATTGTGCCACTCCACTCCAGCCTGGGCAACAGAGTGAGGCTCTGTCTCATACACACACAATAACAGTATAGATAACTAAGGTGAAAATCTAGACAAATACACAATGATAGAGAATACAGAGCCAAGAAACAAACCTATACAGGTGTAGAAACTTAATTTAAATCAAGGCAGTACTAGAGAGGATTAGAAAAAAGACTTTCCAATAAATGGTGCTGAAACAATGGCATATCAATGGGGTATCAACATGAAAAACTTTAACTGAATTCCTACTTCACACTACACAAAACTAAATTCCAGGTGAATTTTAAACATAAATGTGAAAGGCAAAACAACAAATTCTCTAGAAGACAATGTAGGAAAACATCTTCATTATCTTGGATTAAATAAGAAATAAAACCACTGACTATCATAAGGAAATGATTACTCAAAATCAGGCTCAAAATCAGTAACTTCTGTTCACAAAAATAACACTTAAGAGCATAAAATGCAAGCCACTGAGTGGGAGAAAAATATTTGGAACACAAAATTGACAGAGGACCTGCATCTGGAATGTAAAGTTCTACAAATTCATAAGAAAAAGGCATAAAACCCAATGAAAAAATAGGCAAGGGGTTTAGAACAAATCACTTAGAGAAGAGGATACACAAATGGCCAAAAAAACCCGAAACAGAACATGAAAAGCTGATTAATTTCTTTGTAATGAGGGCAGTATAAATTGTAACCACCACATTGAGATACCAATAGATGTTCCTGATGAGGGAAGCCAAGGGTCACTGATGTTAAGAGGAAATTTACTTTTTATCATTTACTGTTTTGCGTTGAATTTATTTTACGTCATCCTTGTATTGCTTTACATTTAAAAAAGGAAATTGAATTACATGTACATTAAAGAAGGAAAACAATGAAGCCAAGAACAGAAGTGATTGGACAGGCCCTATCTCCTTGCTTGTGGATTAGTGACAGCCATTAGCTGATTGATGTTCTCAAGCTCTGACAACTCCAAAAAGATAAATCAATGGCTGAGAAATCAATTGATGGAGCAGCCCAACAGGTAATTCAGGCTCTAGACAACTTTTTCTTTTTTAATAGCAGAGTAGTTTAGTAAGACAATCTGGTTTTCTTTAGCTTGTAGGGGCTAAAGATTGGGCTAGGATGACACCCCACTGACTTGAAATAAAACCCCTATGAATATACCTATGTTTTAACTAAAGTATTTATGCAGGGGCTAATTTTTCTATTTTGATGGTCCATTTACTCACTAATATTATCTGAATGCCTATCATGTACCAGACATTGCTCTAGATAATCGGGATATAGCAGTGAACAAAATAAACAACTTCTCTGCCCTCTTAAGCTTATATCTTAGAGAGAGATACAGAAAATAAGTAAATAAGTATGCAGAATGATACGAAGAGTAACATGTGTTGTGAAGAAAATTCAGGCAGAGTTAGGGTCGCGGGTGGTGCTATTTCAGTTGGGATGGCCATATAAGGCCTCTCTGAGGGATTAGTATTTCAGAAGACCATGGAGTGAAGTGAGGGAGGGGAGCACACACATATCTGCAGAAAGAGTCCTAAGCAGAGGGAACAGCAAGTGCAAGAGGCCTGAGGTGGGCCTGTGTATCCCTGGGCTCTACTTGGGTTATTGTTGTTTTACAGGATGGAATGTTTTTGCTGTGCTATCTCCTTTAAAGAGGTAAAGCCACAAGTGGGTTTAGTGCCTATTGTTTGTCTGGATACACCCTCCAGACAGGCCTGTACATGATAGGTCAGTAGCAGATGGTGTCAGCAACTTGCTATGAAATAACACATTGTCTCCCCTGTTGTCCTGGTTATGCCACTCACATCCCCAGAAGGGCTAATAAGTTGTCTTCTTTTGGTGTAAAAGCTAGTATCTGGGGATTTCCACACTAATTCTGTAATGTCGCCAAAGTAAAGAAGGCATCACTAATCCTATCACATACTAGGGGTCTTGGGCCTCCCACCAACCTCCCCTCTAGGTGTTCAGATGGCATGTCTCGAGCTTCCAGGCTCTGCCCCAGATCCTATTTGCTTGCTTTTATTCCCACAGTCTTCCTTCCGGTTCTGACACACAAAAGCTCTATTTTATCCTTTCACAATTAACTTTGGCTCATTAAAACCCAGAGCTCCCATATTTAGCAATCATAAAAACTGGCTCCCCTTTCCTCGAGGGCAAGATGAGCTTACTCTTTAAACTCTGCGAGCAAGTGGTGAGACATAGGTACGTACCACCTTGGTGGGTGGGAAGTGCCCTCCACTCCCAAAGTCGATAGTGCCCGGCTAATGAGACAGAAAAAAAAAAAAAAAAGGGGAGGAAAAACAGCTGTCAGCATGTACAACCAGGTTGAATAGTCCATTCCTGCTGCACTTTCTCCTGCCAGCGATCCTTTGCGCATCCCTGTGTCCTCAGGGGAGCAACTTCCTCTCATTGGGTGGACACACGACGCACCACTAAGGGAGTGGCTCTCTCTCCTGGCTTCCTTGAGTGTGTGTGTTAGCAGGGCCCCTGGGTGAATTGCTCACCTCCTTTGTGCTTTTTCTCCCAGGGTGTGATTTCCTAATGATTCTATCTCTTGTCCACCTCTGGGCCATCCCTGTGTGTGTAGTTAGGCTCCAACATCATCATGCAGGTGTTCACTGAAGCTATAGA
The DNA here is from genome assembly GCF_001698545.2 of Rhinopithecus bieti. Lineage (NCBI taxonomy): Eukaryota > Metazoa > Chordata > Mammalia > Primates > Cercopithecidae > Rhinopithecus > Rhinopithecus bieti. The sequence continues at coordinate 82,222 of NW_016811808.1, forward strand.
AATGTGTTTGCCTCCCTGGCCCCCCGGGACCACCTTCTCTTGTGGCTGCCTCTGTTTTCCTCAATTAAGGCTCTACTTTCTTGCCACAACCCAAGGGCATCCACCCTCAGACCCACCTTTCCAGAAAGCCCCCTTTCCTGTCCCTCGTCAAGTGACCCCACCTACACTTGATATTTGCACACATGAGGACAATTTTCTTATTATCCTCCTTAGGAGAAATAACCAGTTGTTTCTAACCTGAACAACCTTAGTGTGCTCTCCTCCACTCTCCTACATATTTTGGTGAAGAATCAAATCTCACACTGGGAAATTTCAGTATTGATCATTTTGTTCCTCCTATTGCTATCCTTAGTTTTGTTCCTCAGTTGGTCCCCTTCTTGAAGCCCCTTCATCATTTCCCACTTCCAATTTCTCCTGCTTCCATTTAGCCTCTGTTCAAGAGGCTAGAACCTCTGTAGCTCCTAGCCTAATCTTAGGGTAGCAACATAATTTAATCAGGTCCTTGCTGTGGCAAACAATAGTGGTGGCTAACTGGTACTCTTACCATATTTTGGCTCTGAGGCCACCTGTGCTCTTGATCCTGTGGCTCACTTTCTTTGCTTATCTTCAGCAGAGATGGTTGGCAGCCAAGGTTCCCAACCAAACCTAATGGCATTTTTCTCGGTAGTAGCAGGCATGTATTAAATAGTAAAAACACCACACAGAGTCTCTATGTCCCTTTCACTCAGGGGGAAGTGATCCTACCTGTGTGCAGGGTGAGAGGAAAGTGAGCAGGCAATGGAAAGAATGACCTCCATCCAGAAGGCAGGCGAACATGTAATGTCCTACAATCCTCCTGATGTAGTATGACCAGGGCAGTAGATTCCAAGATAGAGTGTGTATCATATTCCCTTAGCAATCTTGTGAAAATGAAGATTTCGGAGATCCACTGACAGATATGGAAACTGAGGCATAGAGATTTAGTAACTTGCCCAAAATTTTCCAGTGAAGTAAATTCTATATGATTTATTTTTATATTCTGAATTTGATACTTATTGTCTAAAGTTCTTAAAAGTCTAAATTTGCTGTTAATTGATTCTCCTATGGTTCATGGCATTTTATTCCAGGATATGTTTCATAATTTGAAATTGTGAGTTCATATTTCATAGGCTTTATTTGTGAATGTCCTGTGTAGCTTAGGGTGGAAGCATCCTACATTCTTCCTAAACGGTTTTAGTTTTGCTTCCTTCCAGATGCTCCAGAGATGTTGCTTGCTGAGAATCACTTTTTATTAATTTCTAGATTTGGGGTCTCTTGCGATACATTTGCAAAATTTGTAGGTAGACTCATTTTCATTAAAACGAGTGGTTAAGAGAGATTCAAGCTTGTTGGCCATCTTCTTTTGAGGGCAAGTAGACTTTCTCTAGTTCCCTGTGTCTGTTAGTCAGCGTCCTCCAGGGAAACACAATCAATAGGGTATGTGTTTATGTGTCTGTGTGTGTGGGAAGGGAGAGAGAAAGAGAGAGATTTATTTTAAGGAATTGGCTTACGTGATAGTGGAGGATTGGCAAGTCCAAAGTCAGCAGGATAGGCAGCAGGCTGAGACTCAAGGAAGAGTTGCAGCTGGAGTCCAAAGGTGGTCTGCTGGCAAAATTTCCTCTTCTCCCTGTCAGGGCAGTCTTTTCCTAATTAAGGCCTTTAACTGATCAGATGAGGCCCATTCACCTTATGGAGGGTAATCTGCTTTACTCAAAGTTCACTGGTTTAAATATTAATCTCATTTAAAAACTCTTCACAGAAACATACAGAATAATGTTTGACCAAATATCTGGACACCATAGCCCAGCCAAGTTGATGGGCAAGATTAATCATCACATTGTGTCAGAGACTGTGGGACATTTGACGATTCTGGATTTATACAAAGATTCCAGTTCTAACTTTCTGCCTCATATAGGTCCAAATGCTTCATCTCTTACCCTGCATGGAATTAGTCTATTTTTAGGCCCAGGTTTCTGAGTTCCACTTAGGATGACCTAATTCTCAGAACCTGAATTTTTATTTGGAAGTCTGTTATTGCTCTCATTAAATTACTCCCCTTACCTGATGTTCTCAAGAAAACCGGCTCTTTAATGATGTGTAGAGATTGTGATGGTGTATTCCCTTGGCCCACAGATCTCAAATCAAGTGATCTGGTAATAAATTTTAGCACCTGCAATTCATACAGTATTCACTTGGTATATGAAAGGAAATTCAAGTTAAAATGTTGTCACCTCAGAGAGCAAGTATGATCTGAGCCCAGCTGATTTAGGTGTCATGTGAGATCTGGCTTTATAAACCAGGCCATAGATTAATCTGGAACCTACTGCAGAGTGTGTGTACCACAGTCATTGAAAAGGACCCAATACATGAATCTTGTAGTGCTATTAACATTAATGATGATGACAAGGCTACTATTTTGAAGCACTTATTATACATGCTACATGCTATATTTAGTATCTTACGTATGGTATTTCCTTTGAAACTCATGGAACCAGGAGCTGCAAGAAGTATGTACTGCAAATCGAAAACAACCAAAGTTTGCAGCAGTTACCTTATTAGGCAGGTTTTAAAAATTGTAGTGTTATTGTATAACAATCCCCAAATCCTAGTGGTCATTGAAACTCTCTCCAGAGAGATGGGGAAAACATTCAGAATAAAACATATGGCTGGGATGACTTGTGTGCAGCCTTGCCTAAAGGTGGAGGTGGCTTTACATTGCGTGGTCTCTCCTTGAAGATTTGAAACAGTTAAATATGATCCATTACTAAGAGAAATCTTTTTTCCTTATCACACAGTGAAAAAACAAGTTCTATGGGTTATTCCTGGGATATTTATTTGCATCTATTCCTCTCCACTCCTGTTAAGAAACTTTAGTCTGGATCTACATTCTTGGATTGCCATGTCAGTTTCTTCATCATTTCCCACTTCCAATTTCTCCTGCTTCCATTTAGCCTCCGTTCAAGAGGCTAGAACCTCTGTAGCTCCTAGCCTAATCAAAACACTAATGTCATCACACCTCTTCTAAAATTCTCCAGTTGAAAACCTGTCTGCCACTTAACATTGTCTATGGTTTGGCCCACTGTGCCTTCACCGTTTCCCACCACCTTCCAACCCCCTCCATCCTCTCCTCCATTGCTGTTCTCTACAGTGGTTCCTGCTCATGTCCACTGGTGTCTTTGCACCATCATTAGCCCAGGCCTTTGGGGCCTGGACATACAGTTCTAACAGGTCTTTTAGCCGGTTTCCACTTCTGTAAAGTAGGAAACAATTTTTAGCTTGTGGATGGATATCTAAGTGAAAAACTGTATTTGTCATGTAATTCTGTGCCTAGCACAGAATTTTTCATATGGGATGTTCAATTAGTCTTTAGTCTTCTCATATCTCTCATCACATTTTCTCCCACAGGAAGCACTGCTCTCTCCCCTTGGAGTGAACTTTAAGTGTCTGTGCTAGTTATGCCTCTGCAGAACTTCCTGAATTGCTCCAGCACCAATTCTATTTTCTTATCCCCCATCTGACACACAAAGCCTCTAACGAACTAGCAAGCAATGCCACTTTAACATATGTTCTAACTGTCACTACGTGTGTGCCTTCTACCCACCCTGCAGTGTTATGCCATTCATCAATGGTGCAGGTCCCTCCTTGCCTGGCGTGACTGTCTCATGTGTTAGAACCTATTCTTGATCTGAGCTAAACCAGCTCAAATTGATGTCTTGACCTGGAACAAGCATTAATACCACCCCCACCCCCCGTTATTCTCCCAAGGAAAGAATTTGCACCCTTCTCTGAATTTGTGCAAATTTGGAATATCAAACTATGCTGGCTGAATACAGATTTCAAAAACATTTTCCTTTTATTTTAGATCCAGCCCTCAAAGTCTGGTTGAAAAGTCTGACTGACATGGTTTGCTTTTCATAACAAAAGGGTGTCTTAGGAAAGGTTTGCCTATTGGGGAGAAAAGCTCTGAAAAGTCCGAGTTAAATTCTGCTGGTGTGGCCATAGCTCCTCCAATCCTGTATTCCATTATCTTCCTCTGCCCTTGAACAGTTGATAATACTGGGGGTGGGGAAGAGAGGAAGAGAATACAAGCCACCTTTTTAAAGTCAGCCTGCTTTGGCTCTGAGAACTGAAGACTATGAAGATCAGAGCAAGTCCATATTCCAAGTCTTCAATGGACCATGTCCTTTGAACATGAAAGCCCTAACTTAGGCTCCCCAAGGCATGGAATTACTTAAGTGATGGTCACCCTGGGCCTAGGTCCAGCTGAGAATAAAGCCAAAGATTTCAAGGCTAAAATCTTTATGAGAATGGGACATTTACCTACACCATATATTTCCAAAAATATACTGGAGACCGGAAGTGGGAGGAGACCCAGTGGCTTTGGCTTTCCTCCGGATGCCTTCCAGGGCCACGTCTAGAGAGCTCTGCTTTCCCATTCTGGTTATCTACTGTAGGACTATCTGAGCAATGCCACTTCAATAAAAAAGGGCTGTACCCCTTAGATCTTTCTGTCACTATTTCTCAATTTAAAAAAAGACTGTGTTATGGAAGCAAATGCTTTAGAAATATTTATGTATCAACTCAGCTGCCTTTTGTCTCCTTTCCTTTATCTCTAGATGAAATAGGTTCTGGGTGCAGTGCATAAAAGAAGAGGATCCATCTGTTTTCTCATCTGCTGCAGTCCTCTAGCCTCCATGACTGGAGACACTCTCACTAGTCTCTTCAACTCTTTCTGGATCCTAAGGTAGTTAATGGGGTTCTAGGCCAGGCATTCTGTTCTACCCACACAAGACTTGTGTTGGTCTTGTGTTGCATGCTTTGTACCAGGGGCATCATCCCATTGGGGTTTTTTGCTTTATTTATTTTCATTTTTTGGAAGCGAGCTGCTGTTCTACACTCTACTTCCAGTAGGTTGGTTTTGGTTTTCTTTCTCCACCTGCCTTAGTTCCTACAGGAACTTTTTCGCTCTTACCCATTCTGTGTCACCTCCCTGACACTCCGTCTTTCCCTCTCTCTCCCATTCTGCCTCCTGCCAAGACATCTTGCTATTAATTCACCTCTACCAGGACACTCTGTCCTTCTACCTACTGTCCAGATGACATCTTACATCCTTCCAGAACTTTCTGGGTCACTTGCAGCCTTGTGATATATTTTCGGTGCCTGAGAGGCCTCAACAGTCTGCCCTGCCAGACCGTGGTAATCTGGCTATATAAGAGGCTATGATTAAGCATCAAGGAATTAGCCACAGCTTGGTGCATAGCTTGGTGTCCTGCATGGAGAACTGAAAATGTGGGCCTAGAACTTTGACTACTTTTTACTGAAGTTATAGCCCTGCATTTGTTAGAAATATAATGGTTATAGAGGACCTGGGTTTTCGTCTTAGCCCTACCTTTTATCTACTTTGTCACTCTGGCCAAATCCTTTCCCTTGGTGGGACTCATTTTGCTTATTTGTGAAATGAGCGTTGGAGTTGGAAGCATCCTTAAATATGCTTCCAACTCCAAAGTGCCTTGACTCCTATCCACTTTGATCTGAGGTAGTTTTGCTTTCCGAGATGCAGGAAGACCCTGTGAAACTCCTCAGTTTAGGTGGACAGAGCTGATCATTCTCTAGTTGGTCTTTGTCTACAAACTTTGTCACTTAACTAGGATAATTCTTCTCCAATGACATTTTACTTTATATTGCTTTAATTAGCATCTCATTAAACCAAGTCAACATGTACCTATTTTGTATTGATGTCAAGGTAGAATGACTTTGAGAATGAGTTGAGAAACTGGCACATGAGTGCCTCCCTCCTTATGGAGATGAAACCACCAAAACTGTCATCTGGGAACCACCCCAAAGTGGTTAAAGCTCCCAGATGCTCCTACCCTGCTCTGCCTTTCACAGACCTGCGACTGGGAATTCTATAAGCTTTCCTAGATGTGCATTTCCTCTTCTTCTTCTTCTTCTTCTTTTTTTTTTTTTTTTTTTTTTTTTTTTTTTTTTTTTGAGATGGAGTCTCACTCTGTCACCCAGGCTGGAGTGCAGTGGTGTGATCTTGGTTCACTGCAACCTCCACCTCTCATGTTCAAGTGATTCTCTTGCCTCAGCCTCCCGAGTAGCGGGATTACAGGCATCCACCACCATGCCTGGCTAAGTTTTGGGATTTTCAGTAGAGATGAGGTTTCACCATGTTGGCCAGGCTGGTTTCAAACTCCTGACCTCAAGTGATCCGCCTGCCTTGGCCTCCCAAAGTCCTGGGATTACAGGCGTGAGCCACCACACCTGGCTGCATTTCCTCTTCTTACAGAGGAAGAAAATGAAATCGACCTATACCTTGGGAATGATCATAAGGAAAAGGGTCCTTAAAAGAGTAACTCCGAACTGATGCAATCAAGGCAGGCTCTTCTCCATGTTTGCCCTGAGAATTCTCCTTGCAATATGGCTGGGCCAAATAATAGCATCTCATATTTCTATAGTGATTAAACACCCACATTATTTTTGCTACCTTATTTGAGCCCCCAAATAACCCTGTGAGACACGCAAGGCAAATATCTAGCTGTGTACCTGGTGAGCTAGCTATTCTTATTCCCATTTTTTAGACGAGAAAACTCTCAGGAAAATTGCATGACTTGCCAAAGTCATTTTCCAACCCAGAATCCCATATCTGAGTCTTTTCTCTTCCATACTTTACCATTTTTATCTGAGAGTGTGTGCCTCCCTGTTCAGCCATGAGCCTAAGCCTTGCTCTGCAGTGATGAGCAAAGAACCTCTTCAGACAGATTCACAGATCATTTTAATGCAGCTGTGGAGAGGACAATAAACATGATCTTATAGCTCAGTGTGCAGAAAAGCAAGTAAGATTTAATATTATATATGGTCATGGAGCCCTGAGCCCCAGATCCAATCCTTCTGGTGGTGTGACAGATGACTTCGTAGCTCCAAAAATATTGTTAGTCAGTTTCTCATAAGCTCCAGTTGTCTAAAGCTTTTGGAAGCATTTATGAATGAGATGGGGAGAGGGGTGGCAGGAGTGGTGCTTATTGCTGCTTTGCTTTAAACAAAATTACAAAATGAGGCTCTTAATTTGCCTGCTTCTCCAGCAGCTCTACCAGCAGATATGCGTGGGTTTATAAGGTCTTTCTTTCCTCCCCTCTGCTTTTTAATAGGAGAGTCGTTCTTGGGGTAAACCAGATGCTGCAATTACTTGGCAACAAAAGAAGGAAACAGCCATGTGTCTAATTACTAAGGCAACCCCACATGTGTGTCTGCTTCCCTCTTATTATGTAAATAGGCAGATAGTCCTATGTGTGGAGAGCAAAACCCACATAAGCTTAGAGATTCATCCATGCATTGCCCCTCCAAGAATGACCCGAGAAGGGCTCCCCACATGGGCATGGCAGGGCTGAGTCTTTGAGAGTGGGAAGGAAAGGCTTGCCCTTCTGAGCATGGCAGTCTGCTAATGGAGAAAGACTGTCTGGTCTTACAATGTCAGAGGTGGGAAGGCCCCTCCAGACTCCCTGCTGCAGCCTCCTAGTTGGATCTAGCTACAAGGAGGAGTAGGGGACCCCCACAGCCTGTGGGTGGCTGGTCATGCTTCCTCTCCCAAGGCAATCCCAGAGGGAACAGTGATAGTCAGTAGCCACCGACTTCCAGAGCCTCAGCACCTGCTGTGGGCCTGGGTAAGGGGGAGCATTCCAAAGATGCCTGCATCCCTTGTGTGCTAGGGATGAAGGCAGAAGGAAACAGAATACAGGAACAGACTGGGCAGACTGCACGTGTCTCTAGTGCAGCCTACAGGGAACACAGACAATGCTCAGCTGGTCCTGCGGCCTCTATTCTGATAGAGAAGACAGACAGAGCAAGCGAGTGAGCTAGAGGGAGAGAGAGAGCTATCCAGACTGACTCCTAAGTAACTGGGAAATCCAAAGGAAGCTAGAAGAGTGCTTGGCTTGCTGATAAAGGTCTACACTGTGAGGCTTATCAGGTGTGTTTGTGTGTGTGTGTGTGTGTGTGTGTGTGTGTGTGTGTGTGTGTGTGTTTTCACAAAGATAGACAAACTGTCCCAGGATTCAGCTACTGAGCTAGGCTTCCTCTAAGTAGATAGAAACTACAAGGCTGCAGAAGTTCTGGTGGACTCTAGAATCTTTGCTAATGTACCTTGGAGCCATAAAACATGCAGGGCAATTTTTAGAGATTGATTTAACTTCTCAAGACATTTTAAAATTCCTTAGAGACTCACTGTAACAACTAGCAGTCTCTGCTATAGGTATTTGATGCAGAGGAATGAACTGGGTATCATTCTGTGTAAGCATGAGGACCCCATTGTGAGGATTAGCCCCACTATCTGATATCAAGACCTTCCATGGAGCAGCAACCCTCCCAATGCTTGGTTTTCTCAGAAGGCTGCAGTCAAGAGTTCTTTCTGTTTTACTTTGCTTTCCCACACAGGTTTATGTTTTAATTCGTTCCCATTGTTGCTGTTTTTCCTCTGCTTTTACCCTCAGGTTGGATTTTTGTTATGGCAAAATTAGTGCATTGAGAAATAAAGTTTAAAACCTGAAAACTTCCTTTTCTCTAACAGTAAAAATCTCAAATCTCAATCTTATACAACTGGCATAAGCCCAGGTTTTTGGTTTGGTTAACTCAGAAAGACTGCAGACTTTGGAGAGGGATAGACTTGAAGTCAAATCCCATCTTTGTTATTTACTTCTAGGTTACTTTGGGCAAGTTCCTTAACTTCTCCGTGTCTCAGTTTTCTCATCTATTAAGCAGAGATAATTATGCCGCCCTTATTAGGTTGCCTAAGGATTAATCAGTCAGTCATGTACAGATAGCAGCACATGGCAGCTATTCAACAAATGCCACTTCTTTTCCCAGCTGTCCTCTTGTCCTCTTGTTCCTGTCAGCAGCTGTCATTCCCAGACATGGTTCACACGGCCACCATCTATCTTTGTAAAAAGTCTGACATAGGGGCTTCTTTAGGGAACCATGAAGGAAAGGGGTAGTTAGGAGCCATTAGCATCTGTTAATCCAAGCATTCTAACATATTTCCTTTGAACAAAGGGCACCAGTATTACGCTCCATGTACATGGGAGTCCTGATTCCCTGTGGAGAGGTATTTTGGTTAAGTGAGAAGACTGAAATCAGGCAGCCTGGGATCATGTGTCAGCTCAGCCATTTACTAGCAGTGTGACATCCGGCGGGTCATGTAATTCGTAAAACCTCAGTTTCCTCATTTCTGAAATGTGGGGAGTAGCTCATACCTACCAGGGTTGATTGCTATATTTATTAATTTAAACAATACTTATTAAGCACTGTTTCAGTTATCTGCTACTGTACAACAAATCATTCTGAAACTTAGTGACTTAAAGCAATAGTTATGATTTCTCATAATTCTGCCATCTAGGCTGGGCTCAACTGGGTGGTTCTTCTCTGTGCGGTGGCTGTTGGGGCTGAAACATCTAAGAGAGTGTACTCTCTGTGTGTGTGTGTGTGTGTGTGTGTGTGTGTGTGACCTCTCCATCTGGCAATTGGGCTTTCTTTTTTTTCTTGTTCATGTTTACTGAAACAGTTTTGCTCTGTCACCTAGGCTGGAGTACAGTGGTATGATCATGGCTCACTGCAGCCTCGAGCTCCTGGGATCAAGCAGTCCTCCCACCTCGGTCCCATAAGTAGCTGGAACTACAAGTGCACACCACATCTGGCTAATTTTTTTATTTTTATTTTTTATGGAGATAGGGTCTCACTGTGTTGCCTAGGCTGGTCTTGAATTCCTGAGCTCAAGCAATCCTCCTGTCTTGGCCTCCCAAAGTGCTGGGATTACAGGCACGAGTCACTATACCCAGCCTTAATTGTGCTTTCATACAGCATGGTAGTATCAGAGTATTTGGTCACACTACTTGGCAGCTGGCTCCCGAGAGGAAGCAGAAACTACCAGTCTTCCTAAAGGTGAGACCTAGAACCAGCACAGTGCCATTTCCACCAGTGTTTATTGGTCAAAGAAACTCAAATGGCCAGCCTAGATTCAAGGGAAGGAGAAATAAGCATCATCTTTTCAAATGAGGAACCATGTGCATCCAGGAGGGGAAGGAATTGACAGTGGCCATGTTTGGAGAAGTGTTACCATAAGCACTTAGTCTGGTGCCTGACTAAGGACTAAGTAGGAGTCATTTACAAAAAATGCATGGTCGAGATCAGATTGAGATCTCTAGACACTTTAGGATAGGAAATAAAACATGGAATTTTCACCCAAAATTTCAGGAGATCTTGGGTCCTTCAGACTGATGAACTAGAAATAATTCCTAGCAAGCATTCCCAACAGAAGCACCAAGAATGCCACATTTATCCTCATCCATTAAATCTATGCCTCATGTAAATGTAAAGGCTTATGTAAATGGCCTCTTGGAGTTTTGTAAGCAGTGCAGAGGTCCTGCTTTCCATGGAGGTTAATGCAAATAAATCCAAAGAAACCTGGAAACATGTGGTTCTTGCAATGCAGAGCAGAATGTGGAACCCATTTTACAGGAGCCTGTTGGCCAGAGTTGAGTCAGAGTAACTACCAGAAAACCGTTTGGGTGAAGATTTCTACTACAATAAGGAATGATTTTGTGTGTCTATCATTCTGTCAGGCATGAGACAGTGATGGATGTGGAAGAGGATATTGCTGCAGCTAGCCGGAGGTGGAGAGAACACGGATATTTTCATTCATTGGACCTCAGTGCAGTCAGGGCTTCATAAATGCCAGGACCAATCTGCTCTCATGAAAGAATCAGTTGTTTTTCCGTCACACTCCCAGATTGGAAAGTTGTATAATGTTCTTCTGAAATAAGAATGGAATAAAGGATAAAGCAAGGCAAGGAGTGGTTGGTGTGTATGGTCAAAGCCCAAAGATGATGATCAAGAAAAATTTCATTTAAATGTTTGAGAAAATAGACATATCTGCTGGACTAAATTTCCAGCTTTTCCTTTCACAGCTTATACCAGTATATTTAATTGCAGGAAGAAATAAAGCATCCCAATGATATAAAATCCTGCCTTTTGAGGTTACAAAATATTCAGTTTACAGAGTTAAAGAAAAAGATTTTATCTGTTACATGCTCTGTATTTGGACTCTGGACAAATTTAAATGTGTTTTGGGCACACAGTTTGTGGTTACAGTAAAATTGTGAAGCAATCAACTTTTTCTTAGGCCTGTTCTCTGCCTTTATTCCCCAATTTTACCTTTGATTTGGCCTTCCTTTCACCCTGTCCTTGAGTGCCAGTGCTCAGGTGATTCAAGACCCATAGTGCAGCAATTTATACTAGAAGAATAAGTGTATTCTTTATTTAATACTGGTAAAAGAATTTCTTTTAGAGAGGAAATTGTCTTTGTTTAGGGGAATACCTTGATAAGTTACTGGAGGGTAGAAGGGAGCAGCGCCCTGAGGGCATGATCTGAAAGGAGGCCGAGAAACAGAGAAGATGACTAAAGGGTTCTGCATGGGAAGCAAATAGCAGCTGGGAAATAGAAACACAGCCGAGAAAGACAATAAACACCTAGCCCCTTAGCCAGGAGCTGACACTTAAGATGGTAGAAATGACCCAGTGACTTATTTTCAACAGTATTAATTACTGTAACAGCGGTTCCCAAACTTTCTTGGTTCACAGGTCCCTTGGTGCCTCCGGCATTTTTTCATAGTCTCCCCTGGGCCACAAGAAAGAACAGTACCTTTATTAAGTGCAAACCCAACCAGCTTCATATGTCCTAACAACTTAATTGTAGTTTGAAATAATAATGTAAATTTAAATAAAGAGTGTTATTTGATTGTTAAATAGCTAAAATGATTTATTAATCAGGTGTGTGTACCTTGGATGTGCACACCTCTCAAACCTTGGCCTAAGATTGGACACCTCCACCCTCATTTCCTGTTCCATGTTGATTTTCACTCAGTGCTTGCTTTTTGTCTCAGTAACCCAGAACATCCAGATTCACAAAGATATCATTGAAAGGATGTGGCGCAATCTACTGTTGAAACAGTGAACTACTTTGAGCCAATAACTTCTGCTGCAGTACCTGACAGATACTGAGTATCGCTTTGTTTATCTTGAAAATGTAAAATACCTCATAGCATTTCTTTTCTTTTCTTTGTTTGTTTGTTTGTTTGTTTTTTGAGACACAGTCTGGCTCTGTTGCCCAGGCTAGAGTGCAGTGGTGCGATCTCAGTTCACTGTAACTTCCACCTCCTGGGCTCAAGCCATCCTCCTACTTCATGCTCCCGAGTAGCTAGGGCTACAGGTGCATACTACCACACCCGGCTAATTTTTGTATCTTTTGGAGATGGGGCTTCGCCATGTTGCCCAGGCTCATCTCAAGCTCCTTGGCAGATTGCTTGAGCTCAGGAGTTCGAGATCAGCCTGGGCAACATGGCGAAAAAAATCCAAAGTGCTGGGATTTAAAAAGGCGTGAGCCACCACACCCAGCTCCCTCATAGCATTTCCGTAAGTTGGCTACAGCATCACAAGGTGTCTCCGCACACAGTTTGGGAACCATGGTGCTGTAGTATTTACTTGTAAGTTGCCGATGTTGACTGCTGCGTCAAGTTCTTCTGTCTTTCCTAACGTTCAGCATATTCTCATAAACCTGAAACAGCCTTCTGTGAGTCTAAAAGTGGATGAGTGTCAGAGATGGTTCAAGGAGGCAGGCTGGGAACAACACACACGGGTGGGAAGAGAAGCCCAGAACATAACTAGTTCAGCAGAGACAGGAGCTCGGTGTGAGTGTCCCTCTGGACATAACTTCCAGAGTCCTGGTAGAATATCAGGGCGGCATTTCACTTTCTACAGGATTCAGAATGGAATTTGAGCCAATCTTCAGACGCAATGACTCCAGTTGGCATTGTTTAAAAGAACTGAACACCTATTACCTTGGTTGTTGGCAAGGTTTGTAGAATATTGAATGTAAATTACCATCATTGCTAAGCCTAAAATTAGAGATGTGTGTCATGGGGACCAAAAAAATAATCCTTATATAGTATATATATATGTATTTTGAGATGGAGTCTTGCTCTTGTCACCCAGGCTGGAGTGCAGTGGCATAATCTCAGCTCACTGCAACCTTCACCTCCTGGATTCAAGCAGTTCTCCTGACTCTGCCTCCTGAGTAGCTGGGGTTACAGTCATGCACAATCATGCCCGGCTAGTTTTTATATTTTTGGTAGAGACAAGGTTTCACCATGTTGGCCAGGCTGGTCTCAAACTCTTGACCTCAAGTAATCCACCTGCCTCGGCCTTCCAAATTGCTGGGATTATAGGCATGAGCCACAGCATCTGGCCTATAGAATATATTTTGATGACAGAGGTCAAGGTGGAAGCCAGTTTTAAGGGCTGTCATTTTACATTAATAGAGCAATAGTGCCACACTTAACTAGCAATTTGCCCTTCTTTTGCTGAATCCATTACTGTGCCTCATTCTCCTTGTCCTGTATGAACCATCATGACAATGTTGTCCCATGAAAGACAATGCCCATATTTAGTGACCCTCTGAGTTCATACTCCCAATTCCCAGGTCAAGGTCAGGTCCAGATCAGGAGCAGGAACTGGCAATTTTTTTTTTAATAAAGAGCCAGACAGTAAATATTTTAGGCTTTGCAGACGGTACCATCTCTGCCACAATTGCTCAGCTCTGCTGTTGTAGCATGAAAGCAGCCACAGACAATACATAAAGGAATGAGCATAGCTCATTCTAATAAAACTTTATTTGTAAAAATAGACAGTGGGCCATATTTTGCCTATGGGCTGTAATTTGCAAACTTCTGATCCAGGAAGTGACGATTTGTGATATAATGCATATGATATAGTTCAGTAGCCACTGTAATGAAATACACAGCTGCAATGAGTTTGCCAAACTCACAGTTAAGGGCACAGTCTTCCAACACAACTATCGCATCTGCTCAAAATTCAGATACCAGCTGAAAGTTTAGAGATCTTCAGGGCCACCCTCACTTCTGACCAACTGGCTACAAATTCAAGGGTCCACACCCACAGACTTTCTCAAGCATGACCATTTGCTAGAAGTACCCACAGAACTTAGGAAACAGCTATGTTTCTAATTATGGTTTTATTATAGCAAAAGGATACAAGTCAGAACAAGCCAAAGAAAGAGATACATAGGGCCAAGATCTGGGAAGGTCCCAAACAGAAAACTGTCAGTCATCTCCTGTGGAGTCCTTGATCATGTTACCTCCTCCCAACTACAATTAGTAATAATACTCAAGAGTACTGCCAACTAGGGAAGCTGAACTGAGTTCCACTGTCCAGTGTTTTATCGGGGCTTGATCGCATACTGCCCATGTTAGCTGATCTTTAGTCCCTCTGCCTCTCCTGGAGATTGGGGCTAAAAGTTTTAGTTTCCAGTTCTTAAACTGAAACTGGGAAAAGATCAGAACTGATATGGCATGTGCCATAAGTCCCCATCATATTGCAATATTAGGCTGTCCAGTGGCTAAAAACCCTTGGAAAACAAAAATACTTCTACCAAACAAGACATTCAAGGGACCTAGAGATCAGCTTCTAGCAGCTGAGGACAAAGGACAGAACTTGCTTTGGGTAAAGTTAATTCTTCACTACACAATAATATATAACAGCTTCAAAATTCCCTAATTTTATGGTTTCCATTTATTTACCTGTTTCTTCATTCATTTCTGTATTAAAGCAACATTTTTACCATTCTAACAGTCTCCTAAATGGTCTTCCAGCTTCCACCCTTTCCCTTGTTTAGAGCCATCCCCTGTAAACCTAAGTCAGATTATGTCACCCCTCGGCTAAGGACACCAATGGCTCCCATCTCAGACAAAAAGCCAGAGTCCTTACAATGGTGTACAGGGCCCTTCATGACCTGGCTCCCATCACCTGACTACCCTCATCCCCTCTCCTGTCCTCTCACTCCTCTCCAATCATATCAGCTTCCTGACCATTCTTCACACATACGAAGTCAAGGCCTCTCCTTTGCATTGTCTGTTCTCTCTGCCTGGAATGTAAATATCCTCCAGATAGCCATGTGGCCATCCCCTCCTTCCTTCAAATCTTCACTGAAATGTTACTTTCACAGTGAGACCTATCCTAACCACTCCATTAAAACTGAGACCTCTCTGAGCCCCCTGCCCTCAGCACCCCGGTCCTACTCTCTATTTTCAAATATTTTAAATTGTGGTAAAAGTGCTTAATATAAAATGTACCATCTTAAACTATTTCTAAGTGTATAGTTCAGTAGTGTTAAGTAGCTCACATTGTTTTACTAATATTCAGAACTTTTTCATTTTGCAAAACTGAAACTCTGTGCCTATTAAACAACAACTTCCCTTTTCCTCCCCCTCCAGCCCCTGACAACTATCATTCTACTTTCTGTTTCTATGAATTTGACTACTCCAGTTATTTTATGAGTGGAATCATATAGTACTCATTCTTTTGTGTCTGGCTTATTCCACTTGGTATATTTTTCGCAAGGTTTATCCACATGGTAGTGTGTGTCAGAATTTCCTTCCTTTTTAAGGTTCAATAATATCCCATTGTACTATGGTCTGAATGTTGGTGTCCCCCTGAAATTCATATGTTTAAACCTAATATCCAGTGTGAGAGTATTAAGAGATGGGTCCTTTGGAGAAGTGATTAAATCATGAAGGCTCCACCCTCACGAATGGGATTTGTGTCCTTATGAGAGAGGTTGAAGGGGGCTGCCTTGCCCTTAGGCCATGTGAGGACACAGTCAGAAGGCCAGATGCATTAAGCAAAGTGAAACCTTACCAGACACTGAATCTTCTGGCACCTTGATCGTGGAATTTCCAGCCTCTAGAATTGTGAGCAATAAGTTCACATTGTTTGTAAACTACTTAATCTAAAGTATTTTGTTATAGTAGCCTGAAGTAAGACAGAAATTGGTACTGAGAAGTGGTGTGCTATTATAACAGACAGCTAAAAATGTAAAAATGTAGAAATGGCTTTGGAACTGGGTAATGGGTAATGAGTCTGGCGGTGCATGCTGAAAAAAGCTTACATTGTTGTGAACAGAGCATTAAGGGTGATTAGTGTGAGGGCTCAAAAAAAGAAAAGAACTGTAGGGAATGCCTCAATCTTCTTAGAGATTACCTAAGAGGTCATGATTAGAATATTGGTAGAAATATGGATGATCAAAACTGTTCTCATGAAATCTCAGACAGAAATTGAAACATGTTATTAAAAGCTGGAGGAAAAGTGATCCTTGTTATAAAGGATCAGTGATCACTTGGCTAAATTGTATTCATGTCCTAGTGTTTTGTGGAAGGCAAAGCTTGTGAGTGCTGAAATAGAATAGTTGGTGGAAGAAATCTTCAAGTAAAGTGTTGGGGGTGTGGCATGGCTGCTCTTGACTACTTATAGTAAAATAGAGGAAGAAACAAAAAAAAATTAAAGATGGAATTTATAATCAAAAGAGAAGCAAAACTTAAAGATTTGGAAAATTCTCAGCCTGGCCATATTGTAAAGAATTGAAAGGCATGTTTGGGAGATAATGCCAAGGGCATGGCCAAGTGACCATTTGATAAAGAGATTAATGTGGGTGGGCAGAAGCCTACTGCTATTCTTTATGACAATGCACGAATGTTTTGGAGATCTTTGAGGGGTGCCCTACCCATCACAGGCCCAGAATATCAGGACTTTGAGAGCAGAATGAGTTCATGGCTCCACTCTCCTGACTACAGTGCAGCACTCCTTGGCCACTCCACTTGTGACTCAAGCAGGTGCAGCTTGTCCACCCCTTCCAGGAAGCACAGGTGGTAAACCTTGGCAGCATCTATGAGGTGCCATCTCCACCAGGGTGCAGGGGTGGATGAACTGTGAAGGAATGGCTACCTTCACCTCAATTTGGAAGGATGCCCCAAAGAGCCTCAAGGCCCAGGAAGAGAACCACAGCAAGGGTGGAACAACTATAATGAGCCCAAACTAGGGCAATACCCAGTGGAACCCTGAGGGTGGGACTGCCTCAGAAAGTCCCCACTAAGGCAATGTCTGGTGAAGCCATGGGAGTCAGGGCTATTCCCAATACCCCAGGACTATAGAGCTCGCATTGTGCAACCCCAGCCTGGAAGAACTGCAGGTACAAAACTCCAATCTGTGAGAGCTGCCACACTCAGGAACCCATAGCGGCAGGGTCACCCAGAGCCTTGGGAGACCAAACCCTACCCATGTGTCCAGAAAGTGGGACATGGAGTCAAATAAGATTATTATGAAACATTGAGATTTAATGTTTGCCCTGTTGGGTTTTAAATTTGGTTGGGACCTGTTATCTCTCCATTCTTTCCTGTTTCTCCTTTCTAGGATGGAAATGCCTGCCGTATGTCTATCCCACCATTGTAGTTTGGAAGCACGGAACTTGTTAGATTTCATGGACTGATAGTTGGAGTGGAATTTGCCTCAGGATAAATCACACCTTTGAGTCTTACTCAAATGTGATTTAGGTGATATTTGGATGAGCCTGTGTACTTTAGACTTTTGTATTGATGTTGAAACAAAGACTTTTGGGGTTATTGGAATGGAATAAATGTATTTTGCATGTGAAAAGGACAAAACTCAGGGGACCAGAATGCTTTGATCTGCTTGTTAGTATTTCCCCCAAAATTTATGTTGAAATATAATATCCAATATGATAGTATTAAGAAGTGGAGGCTTTTGGAAAATGATTCTCATGAGGGCCCTGCCCTCATGGATAAGATTAATACCCTTATAAAAGAGATTGCAGGGAGCAAACATATGAGAACACAGTGTTTACCCCTTCTGCCATGTGAGGACATAGCTGAAAGGCGCCATCTTTGAAGCAGAGAGCAAACCTTCACTAGGCATTGAATGTGTTGGCACCTTGATCTTGGAATTCTCAGCCTCCAGACCTAAGAGCAATAAATTTGTTGTTTATAAATAACCCAGTCTAAGGTATTTTGTTATAGCAGCAGGAACAGACTAAGACACATTGTACATATATATATGTGTCTACCTATCTATCTATCTACTCACATTTTGTTTATCCATTTATCCATCAATGAACACTTAGGTTGCTTTCATCTCTTAGTTATTGTGAGTAATGTTACAATGAACATGAGTGTGTACTCACCTCTATTTTTTTCATGGTATTTATCACTTTATAACATTATATAATTTACTTTATTTATCACGTATATTGTTTAGTATCTATTTTACCTCACAAAAATGGAAGCTCCATGAGGGATTTTTGTCTTGTTTGTTCCCTGATGTATTCCAAGCATTCTAAGCATGATGACATGCAATAGATAGTCACTAAATAGTGCTATTAAGTAAATTAGTAACCAACTTTTATCATATACTAGGTCCTCTGCTAGACCTTGTGGAGGCACCAGCAAATAAAATATGGAATTTACAGCTTATTTATCTTTAACCCTTGGGATAGTTAAAGAAAATTAATTGGCAGGCCCAAAATTGGCAAAACAAGCTTACTTGCAAGAATGCTGTTAGTTCCTCAGCTTACATACTTTGCTTCATGTGGGTCCCTTGCTGGATTTCACAGGCTTACAGCTAGAGGGGAATCACCACTACCTATGTTACATGTGTATCCTAATGACCAGAATAAGCTGTTCCAAGCTCTTCAATTAAAGTATACATGATGTGAAGAGATTTGAATAATTGATTTGTAATTGAATAATGATTCCATTTTTATGTTATCTCTTCAGGAAAAATTCCACCCACTGATCTGGCTTACTGGACAAGTATATTTCAGGATTCTTCTAATTCTTCATTTAAGATTTACCATCCATATGTAGAAAGGTTTCAAATGTTTTTCTCATCACATGTCCGTAGAATTACTTTGATTTCCAAAGTTTAGGTGATAGCCATTTTTAAAATCAGTAATTTTACTTGAACAAAATTCCAGTTTCCCTGAAATAACTAAGCACCCTCATGGGGTGTACTATACTGGGAGTTTACCTGTGGAGATCTCAGGAGCTCTGTTCCACTCTTTGGGAGTATGCAATCAATGCAGTGGATTCTCTTTTCTGCTTCTGCCTGGTCTGATATTGAAATTGTTATTTTTATTCCCCTTTTCAGCAAATAGAAAAGTTCCTTTGCTCATTTTTTCCTGTTAAAAATGTAGTTCACGATTATTCCAGAAAATACAAAATAACAGAAAAAAACAAAAAAGGACACTAATTATTCCAACTGCTTTTAACAGCTTGGTGAATATAATTCTAGATCTGCACTCTCCAAATTAATAACCACTAGTCCCACATGGCTGTTAAGCACTTGAAATGTGGCTAGTCTGAATTGAGATGTGTTGTAAGAGGAAAATACACATCAGAAGACTTAATATGGAAAAATGGTGTGAAATATCTCATTAATAATTTTAGGATTCATTACATGTTGAAAGTAAAATATTGTTAATATATTAGGTTAAATAAAACATATTATTTGTTATATTAGTTTATTTTTACCTTTTTTAATGTGGCTACTAGAAAACAAAACTATATTGGTGGTTTGCATTATATTTCTGTTGGACAGTGTTGCTCAGAAGATAATTTTCTGTGTATCTCTGTACATAAATACATATTGTAAGGGAAGGATCGTGGTACTTCTATTTCATGACCCCCATTCTTCACTTAGTAATGTATTTCAACATATTTCCACGCCTTTGGACATATTTCTTTAAAATTATTTGTAATAGCCACAGCATTTCATTTTAAAAGTGGGCCATAATTTCTTCAATCAACATGCTTTTAGTAAACAGTGGAATGTTCCCATTTTTCACTAAACAAAGTGCATTGTAATAAATATCCTTGAACCTACATTTTTGTCTGTGTGACTATTTTATTATACTAAATTTCCAAATGTGGAACTGCTAAATCAAAAAACACACATTTTAAGGTTTTGATACTTTATAGTTTTATAAGCTAAAAACTACCATGGCAGTCTAAAAAATGTGGTGCTAATTTAAACTCCATCAGTAGACTATACCCTGGTTCATTTCCTTACAGCTTTCTTTTATTGACTGTTGTAATTTTAAGAAAAATCTCATTGTTTTCATTTTCTTCTGTTGTAAGTAAGTTGGAAGGTTTTATATTTTATTAGTTTTATTAGTACTTTGTAACTCATCTTTTGTAAACTAACTGTTCATGTCTGTAGCCCATGTTTCTTTTGGAGAATTCATCTTTTGTTATTGATGTATAAGGATGTTTTTATAGATTAATTATATTAATCCTTGGCCACACATGTTTCATATATTTTTTAGTTTATTTGCTTTCTAATCTTTTATGTTTCTTTTGATGTTCAGAGGTTTTAATCCCTACATAATTTTCTTTTAAGATAACTGCCCTTGAGCTTATGTTAAGAAATTCCTTTCATACTTTAAAAATTATATTGTTATTCAAGTATAACGTCTTCTAGTATGTTCTTGGTAAAACTTTTTACATTTATTCCCTTACACCATATGGAATCTATTTTTGTGTAGAAATTGCAAGGCTTATCTTTTCTAAATATTTAGCTAGATATCTCAACTCCATTTATCAACCATCTGGCCTTTCCTCATTGGTTTAAAAGTCAACGAACGTGAAAGGATCAAGTATATACTAGGACAAGTCCATGGAAATTGGTAGAAGCAGAAAGAAAGAGGTATGTGTTTGTGTCCAGGATACAGGTGGGCAGGAATCACAGGGATCAGGGTAGGCTGATCAGCAAGAAGGCGATAGGGTGCCAGCCTTCTTGTCCCAGAAAAATGTACAAATACATCCAGCTTTGTATGTAATTGCATGAGATTGACAGATCTCCTGAGTCTGTCCAGTGGAGTTATTGGGATACTGACTCAAACACGAAGATCTCTAATCTGAAGAGTTGTGGAAAGCAAATTAAAGACCTAGAGAGGAAAGCCATACTCCAGGTAAAGATAGGCACAAAGATGCTACTCTACTTTTTATGAAGTCACATTGGGATATTCAGCAACCCCCAAACTCAGATTACACTGCTCAGTCTCAGCCATCTCTTCCTACTGATGCCTTGTCTAATCTGCGATTTTCTGCTGCAGTAAATATTGCTGGTTGCCCCTCCTGCACCCACTCTCCACCCTATCAGTGTCCACAGTCTTGTTTAGTTATCCACCCTCCCACTCCAGGAAGCTGATTCCACTCCATTCAGCACTAGGGGCAGACGCTGGTTGACTCAGAACAATCGGAATGTTATACCCTTTGACCCCAGTCATTGGTCCAGGAGTGGACATGTGATGTAAGCCATCATCCCATTGGGAATTAAGGTCTCTTGCTTGGAACACTGGGGCGAAAGCATTGCCTCTCACCCACTGGACACAAAAGGGGAAACAAAGGCACCACCTGCTGCTGTCAACCGTCAACCAACCAGCCTTAGAACAAAGTCAGCACTGTGCAAGGGAGTGAGAATAGAAGAGAGGAAATTCCTCAATGAGACAGCTAAGTCACTGGATCTACCAACCCTGAAGGCCATCCTAACTCAGGACTTGTTACTTGAGTCAATAAATTTTTGTGTGATGTTTTCTGTTGTACGTAACCTAAGATTCCTAATTGATACATCCTGGCCTAGGAATTCTTGGCTTAAACACTACCTTCTCCATGGCTTCCATAGTCAAGCCAGCTATAAAGGATCCCTCCCTCAGATGACCCTTGCTCTGAGCATATGTTGTGTCGAAATTCGGTCCTAGGAGAAGGATTCAAAATCAATGAACAACATGCCTACCTGTACATCTGATGGAGAGGCTGAACCTTTGGGCTGGACTCTTTTTCGTCTTGACAATTTCAGGGGACATTAAGTGCTCATCTGATCTGCTGGGCCCCTTAAGGTGAAGGTCTCTGGTTTATCCATCTGGTCCACTCATAGGCAGCCTGCGATAAAAATGAAAATTTAAAAAGGTAGAGAAAGGCCAGATTATAGGCTCATGCCTATAATCCCAGCAGTTTGGGAGGCTGAGGCAGGTGGATCACTTGAGCCCGGAGTTCAAGACCAGCCTTGACTACATGGAGACACCCCATATCTACAAAAAAAAAACCCAAAAATTAGATAGGCGTGGTAGCATGTGCCTGTAGTTCCCAGCTGCTTAGGAGGCTGATGCAAGAGGATTGCTTGAGGCTGGGAGGTTGAGGCTACAATGAGCTGTGATCAAGCCACTGCACCACAGCCTGGGCTACAGAGTGAGACCCTGTCTCATAAAATAAAATAAAACAAAATAAAATAAAATAGTAGAGAAAACTCCAGCCACTTATCCATGGTAATTGCTATAGTTATTCCTTCATAAATATGACAGGACTACCAAGATTCACTACCTGTTGAAGCAAACAAGTGAAACGAAGGAGATGGGCCAATATGATCAAATAGATACAAATAGAACAAGTGACCCCAGGAAAGCAGAATTAACTTTTGGAGAAGAAAACCTCAAAGAAATCTCATTACCTCCCAGAAAAAGTTGAGTGGCTACTGCATCCATTTACGCAAGGGCACACAGCTATATAAAGGAGCAATAAGAGAATAAGAAATAGTTTACAAAAGTTCATAAATACAATTATGAAAATTAAAAATATGATCACTACATTAAACATTGAATGCAGGGGCTATAATTTAAAATGTCCTAGGATGTAAAGCAAGAGAGGGATGGAGCAGAGGAGAGAGAAGGCGGATGAGAAAGCAATTGTTGGCAGGGCTGGAAATGGCAGAAAGGTCTAACCAGGAGGGGGAACATCCATCAAGTAAAAGTCTAGAAAGAGAAAACAGAAAATATAGGGGAGAAAATATTTTAAAAACAATAGAAGACATTTTCCAGAGCTAGAGAAAGACACAAGACTTCAGATATAGAAGATCCAGAAATTATATATATATGTATTTTATTTTTATAATTTTATACATTATACTTTTATGTTTGTAATAACAACATGTATATGTGTGCATATATAATTTAGACTCTGTTTGCCTTATGAGAATGTAAGCTCTGAGAGTGCAGGGACTTTGATTATTTTTTTTAGTTGCTGTGTTCCTACTGCCTAGGATCTGACACAAATAAATAAAATAAAAATAAAAATATAACTAATCCAAATCAAAAGGAATAAAAGAGGATGAAAGGGGTAGTATAAATGACCTAAAATGCTTGCTTTTCAAAGTAGAGCATCAATAGATATTTCTTGACGTTGACAAAACAAGAAAAAATACTATAGGACTTCCAGATCAAGATGATAGATTGAGCACATGGATATATTTTTACTCTGTCTTGAAATTCCAACAAAACAACAGTAAAGGGGCTTTTTACATGACAGAACAAAAAAAAACCCATAGTAACAAAAGGAAAGAGTAAAGTATACCATCAGAAAAATGTTGGAAGCTGGGAAGCAAATGGATTGGAACTAACTCTCAACTAACCTGGGACAGCTGAATCCCAGGCTGGTAGTAAAGAAAGTTCTAAGACAGCTTCACTGACAGGAATGGGGTGCAAAGGGTGTGTGGTTTGATGAGGGCAGACATGAGGTAAAAGAGGTCTGGGCTCTCCTCTTCTGAAGAAAAACAATAGATACTGAAAAGTTGAGAAGTGAAAACAAAATAAAGAATTCTTAGTAATATGGAGGTAACTACCAAAAGAATCAGCCAGAAGAATTGAAAGTATTTGCCTCTGAGGGGAACAAAATGAGAAGGAAGCTTCTGTTGTTTGTAACAGACTTTATTGAAGAATTTGACTCTGTAAGTTTACTCATATAACTATAATATTTTTTCAAATTGTTAAATAACAGTAAAAAAGTTATACACCACTAGCCAAAAACATAGGTAAAAGTAGGATCCTTTGGAGAGCAGGATTATGAGGAAGGGGTCTAGATGAAGTGCACACGTATTTCCATACCCTTAAATACTGTTCGAGCTTTTATCTCCATGCATGTTCAGCAAGGATCTATATTTACTTAGAGATGTATATTGGTTGCAAAAATGGTCATAATAATTGTCTTCCCTGTATACCTGCCCTTGTGTGGTACCCTTACGTTGTCTCCAGGCTTGGTCACTTGACTTGCTATGGTCAGTGGGACAATAGCAAATGTGATACATGTAGATGCTTGAAAATTGCTTATGTATTGGAACTTGCCCTCTTTGCTGCTGGGACCCCTGATTACCGCTACCATGTAAAAAACCTGGGCTAAACTGCTAGAAGGTGAGAGACCAAATGGAGCAAATGTCAACTGTTTCAACTGAGGCCATCATAGACCAGCTAATCCCCAGTCAACCTGGCAGCCAATCATGGATGCATGAGCCCAGCAAGACCAGCAGAAGAGCCAACCAGCTGAGGATAGCCCCAACTCCCTAGTCACAGAATCGTGAGCTAAAAAAGTGTATATTAAACTTTTGAGGACAACTGATTATGTATCAAGTACTAATTGATAGAGATACATGCAGATATAGAAGTAGAAAATAAAATAGAAACAAAGATGTATAATAGAATTTTTGGATCCCAACTCAGATTTATAAGATCATGCCAGAGAGTGAATCCTGATAATTAATTGTTTGAATATTTCCACAATGATTCTAATACAACCTGGACAAACATTTGAGAACCATTGGTATAGAACAAAGACCAAAGAGTTTGGAGATGTAGGTTCCAAACCAACTTCTTCTCCTTACTAATAGTGTAATCTTGGGCAAGCTATTTAACTACTCTGAGCTTCAGTTCTTTTTCCCAGTAAAATAGAGGAAAGTTGTTACGAGGATTAAATGGTCTTGTATATAAAAAGTGTCCAGCATTGTACACAAAATTTCTTCCCCTTCCTCCCCCACGAACCCTGATGGACCCTCACAGAAGCAGCCAATTTAATGTATAATTCCAGAAAGCCTGAGGCGTAGTATAATATGAGATTTTTCTTGTCCTTTCTATCTTTAATAAAGCGCAGAAGAGAAAGAAAGTTTGGTGGAAAGCAACCCTCAGAAGGATTTTATTTCCCTCATTTGTCAGTGTGACTTTAATAAAAATGTGATAGTGTGAAATGAGAAACTTCCAGGGAAGAATGGAACAGGCCATAAGGGGAAAACAGGGTTTTTATCAGACTCATGATTTTGAACAAATAATTTGGAAAATCTCAAATACAAGACCAGAAGTTTCTAGTAAAGGTGCAAGAAATCGTAGAAGCGGGACCAATAGCACGACATCAACTTCAGAGTGTAAAATTTCCTTCCTGATTTGTTGGAGTCTGTGGAGTGAATGTGGATGACGGGGGGAAGCTCCATGGCTTCATGGAAGTCATGTCACCAGTCTGGGCCCCAGTTTTCCTATTTGTAAAGTAAGAGGCTTGTATTCATTGATTTCTGTGGTTCTTTGGAATGCTATCATTCTATCAATTTATAACTAGACCTTTTTTTTCTCCTTATCTAACTGTATCATACTTCAGCCTTCCATTTTGAAAGGAAACTGGGCAACCATTAAAAACAAACAACTGTCTCTTGGTGTTGACCCGATCCCTGAATTTTATTTGTTTTCATTCAAAGAGAAAGATAACTATGTTTGTGGCCCGTCATCTATGTCTGTGTTTCTTATAATTGTTTTTCAAATTTGCAGCACCATACTATCAGAAGAAGAACTACAAGCATTGCCTCAGTTTCCCCCAGGTGATCAGCATTTGGGAGGACAAAAATAAAATGGCTTGGTGGCATCAAAAAATAAAACAAGTGAACAAATATAATTATTGGCCACTCTTGTGTATAAATGCTTTATTGCTCCCACATCAGCCAGAAACAGACACACACTCAGGACATTCACCTTAGCTGTATTACAAACTGCATCATCAGTTCATATCAGAAAGAGAAAGATACTCTGGGCTCCTGGTGACCGGAGCCCCGGGCTTTAACGACTTTAACCCATGTTTCTGTTATCTGGGTATCTGTCCCCAAGCTTGGGACCCCTTCCTGACTTGATGGTATGCACAGCCTCTGATGGAAGAGGAATTAAAATGTGAGAAAGTTGTGATTGAATGTAATTAGACAAGCTTTACCAGTCCTGGTAAAGAACTCAGAGAACCATCCATCTGGCCTAAGCAATCTGTTATAATAATGCTTGAAATGTGAAACTGTTTAAAATCTAATTTTAAAATCCTATAGAAGGCAATAATGACATTTTTTAAAGTCAAAGTGAACATTTTAATATTGACCTTTGTGGATCTTTCCCAGTGTGGTCACAAAACCAAACCGGAAAACACAGACACAGAGCTAACAGAGAATCAAGTAATTCCAGCAGGTATGTGATCCGTGTCAGGCCACTGTGGTTCTTAAAGTAGACCTGTAATATACATACTCCATTAACTGAGTTCACTGGCTGCATATCTTAAATTATAGGCATAGGCTGGGTGGCTCTCTACCCTTGGAAGAACCAGTACATTATTGGGCAGGCCAGCACTCACCCCACTAAGTAGAGAAAAGGGTATGGACTTACCCCATGTCGGTGATTAGAACCTTGGTTCAACTGTAGTCTGTGAACCAGTTGCATCAGCATCACCTGAGAGCTTGTTAGAAATTCCTTCAGTCCCACACCAGACTGAATGAATCAGAACCTACATTGTTACAAGTTCCTAAGGTGATTCATATACATGTTAAAGTTGAAAGAACACTGGGGTGAAGCCTCTTCTTTGTCCAGGTAAGATTATTTTCTCCTTGTGAAAGACTACAAAAATGGTCACAGATTTCTCCCACTTCTGTTTTCATGTGCCTTTGCTTTCCCCATCAAGTGGTAGAGTCTATTTCTCTACCCCCTTGAATACGGGTGCTTAATGTCTGTCCCGACCGGCAGGACAGTAGAACGGGCCCTGGAAGGGGGAGTGGGAATGGAGGAGACAAGAAAACACGACAAATGGAGACAAGACAAATAGCCTGATCAAGTCTCGTTTAATGGTGGCAGTGCAATGCCTTATATAGGCTGGCAGAGGAAGAGGTTGGGCCAGGGCGGCGACGGGGGGCCGGATTTTCTCAAATTACAATTGCGCATGCGCCGTTGGTTGGTAATTTTCCCGGGCGCGGGATGGCGCCTGCGCCGTAGGCTGCATATCTTCCTGGGCGGGAAAAATGTTTGCGCGCGCGCGGGAAAGGCTTGCGTGCGCGCGGGAAAGGTTTAGGCGCGGGCGGGAAGGGTTTAGGCGGGCAGGGGAAAAACTTTAGGCGCGCGGGAAAGGTTTGTAATAAAGAACCCGGAAATGTGCCATCTTTTCTCCGCTTTGCGGAGATCAAGCAACAGAGGTCGGCTAATTCCGGGCCTCATGGCTCCGGACAAATGTCCTGCTTTGAACAATGAATTGCAGTAGAAGTGATGGTGTTAGAGTGCCAAGTCTGGACCTCAAGCGGCCTGGCAGCTTCTGCTCTTGCTCTCTTGAGACCCTGAGAACACTGTGTGGAGAAACCCAGTCCAGCTGGCTGGAGGATGAGAAAGCTCGTGGAGAGTAAGTCCCAGAGAAGAGCTGTCACCCATAGCCAGGCATGTAAGTGAGTCATGGTGGATCACCCAGCCCCAGTGGAACTGCCTGATGATAACAGTCACATGAGTGTCCTCAGGAAAACCAACAGAGGAACAGCCCAGCTGATCCCAGCCCAAACTGCTGACCCACAGAATTATGAGGAAAAACTCATTGTATTAAACCATAAAATTGTATAGGTGCTTTTTATGCATCAATAGATAAATAATGCATTTCTGAATTCTTCAACCAGGGCTGTATGGATTTCATGAGAACAAACAAGTCTATCTTGGTGAAAGATTCTGCCTTCACTGATGTGAAATTAAAGGTTGGGTAAGTTTACTTCTGGAGAAGAAACGCTGTGATAGGCTTACACATGATGATGGAGCAATGGAAATATTAATGCTGGGTGATTAACACAGACTCTACAACCAGTGATTTCTCTTCAGAACCTCTGGATGACTGTTGCAAAGAAATAAAAGCCATGATCAAAATTTTCTGATATCTGATGTCTAGATTTATGCAGAGACCTCTGGCCTGGCTCTGCCTACTCTCACCCCCATGCCTTGACCTAGAGTCCTGATAGTTTCTTCTCAGATCCAACACCAACCGAAGAAGTGATCCAGAAGTCTTCAATGAGCAGTGTAGAACTGGAATTCGTCTAAGCTTTGGAGTTACCCTGAACCAAGTTTCAATCCTGACCCCACCACTCATTCATTAGCTAGGTGATTGGACAAATAGATTACCTAACTTCTCTGAGACTCAGTCTTCTGATTTGCCAATTGGGATTAAGAATCCTTATCTATCAAGATTGTTGAGATTATTTATCAGAAAAATGATAGCATCTAATGACTGCCCTATAAGTGTGCTCTGCATAAATGAGGCTGGGATGTGAAAGCTATGAAGTCTCTGACAAGTGTAATTTTTGAAAAGAGACAAACCCATCAGTTCCCCTCCACCAACCCCCTTCCACACTTCGAGAGTTCCTAACTTCTAAGTGTCAGGATGTTCTGACTACAGTCTGGCTGTGTTTTTCTGCTCCCTGATTGGCAGCTATTCTGCTTAGAGCCACTTGGAAGGAGGAGGGGGACAGGGTAATCAGCATTCATCTCTGGGCCACCAGGTCAAGTGGGTACTAATCAGGAAAAATGTTTGGCTATTAAATGCTCCATTGAGTCCTTTAAATATCACCTGATGTGTCATAAATTTGGATTAGCCGTAGAAAATCAATCTTCACCATATGCAAATTAACAATGAAATGAGATTCTCCTTGTGAGCCATTGCTGTCCCTCAGCATACCAGTCACTTCAACTTTATTTAACTGGCCTGAATTTCTCTTGCATTTTGCTTCACTTTGTGACTTGAAGCTCATTATCCCTTTGACAGCTTATGGTCAGAGAGCTCTGGGCCTTCAGAGGGACTCAGCTAGTGCTTTCTTGGGTTAGTTTTCTCATTCTCCCTAGTGCAGACTCAGGCTGCCACCCGGAATGAACCTGGATGTGCTGGCCTTGTCCCTGACGATTTCCCTAAAATTGGATGTTGAACCTGGTAATGATGCATATGATGCGTGTGTGTGGAGTGTGTGTGTGTTTGTACCTATGACTATAAATATGGATTCTAGGAACACATTCAGGAAGTTACCTTTTTCCATTACAAAATAAAACGCTATATTTATTAGTTACTCTTCATGATTCCACAAAACAGTGAAGCTTTGGGATCAAACTTCTTGGAGCTGGGCTGAACCTTTGGGTATGGAATGGCAAAAAATGTGCAAGCTTTTTACCACTCCTCATACTGCTCTGTTTTAGCCCATGCATTTCCCATATAGTTATATGTGTTATATACAAAGCATATAACTACAGGTAGGGAAATGGAGCAAAAAGCACCAGAGACTTTTCAAGGGAATGAAATGCTAGTATCTGGTTCCAGCAGCCACTGGCTACCCAGGAATTTATTAATAGTCTGCCTTTGTGTTCAGCAAGCTTGCAATAGGATGCAGCTAATTAGCCTGCCTGGGAACCAACTGGCTTGGATTAGAATGGGGTGGAATGGAATGACTAATGATAATAAACTGTATAGTACTTTATAATTTGCTAAAAACTGACAATAAATTATCTCACTAGATCCTTTAACAGTCATGTGAGGTTTGCATTAATAGTATCCCATTTTACAATATGGAAACTGAGATACAGAGAGGGTAAATTAACATGTGAAAAATCTTTAAAATGTTCATGCCATATGACTAGTAACTACATTTCTAGAAATTTAACTTGACAAAATAAAAAATCCAAAAATAGATTTATTGATAGGTATATACAAAGAAGTTACATATAATAGTGAACATTAAAATAACCTATATATCCAAAAGAAGAACTCACTTAGGTAAATTATAGTAATTCAACATAAACATACACTTGATAATCTCTAAAAATAAGGTTTCTGAATATCATTTAAAGATGCGAAAATAAATTTACTACATAATCTTTAATTTTAAAAGGAGATAAAACTTTTATGCTGTGTAATCCCAATTTTGCTATATCTCTGTATATACCTGAAAATAACATGAAAGAGATATCTTACAATGTTAGTTATGGTTATATCTGTTTCATGAGGTTAATATTGACTTTCCATCTCTTTCTACTTTTCTCTATTTTCCTAATTCTCTATAATATACAACTACCATAATTTAAGAAGTGACAAACAATAAATAAAATAATAGTAATATACAAAATTATTTTTAATGTTACTTGAGCAGGAAGAGCTAGTGAAAAAACAGAATATTAAAATGTGAAACACTTGGAGTGGTTTTGAAGGTCAGAGTAAACATATGCCAAATACAGTTATTTTGTCAAAACCATTTTGTTCATTTCTAACTAATTTATCTTTAATAAGATAAACAAAGTTTCAGGAGGCTCTGGCAATGATCCATCTACAAAATCACTGGGTGTTTGGTTCATCATCGCAATTTTCTATACTTATTTATCCTTCACAAAGCACTGTCAGTGTTTGGGAAAATGATTTTGTGAAACTTGGTAAATGGCTAGGTAAAATATTTCCTTGGATAATGGTGTGCCTGACACTTTAAACATCTGAAAACTCTCAGAGTTATTAGATCTCAGGTAGAGGAGGCCAGATAATGTCTCTGGAGATGGCTCCTATTAGTAGAGCTTTGGATGATGTAAAATACAAGGCAGAGGGTGGAGAGAAAATGGTGGGCTGCAAGAGCAGAATTCTAAATAGATACTTAGAAGGAATTTCCAAACAAGAAGCATAGTTCCTACTTCTATCAGAGTAGAGGGAAGAAAATTGATTCTGCAAGGGAAAAGTCCAGTCATCGTGAGGAGACTTCTAATGACACCCAAATTCCTTTCCTCAAAAAAAAATTCTTTTTGCTTGAATTGCATTTAAAGCTATAATTTTAGGACTTTTGATTTGGGTACATTTAAATGTTAATGTATGGGGTTTTAAAAAATTTTAAACTCATTTGAAATGTAGTGATAGTTTTTTACATTTAATTATTTAATTCTCCTGGAATGTACTTCCTTTTTTTAATGTAAAATCTTTAATACATCTAGAGTGAATATTAATGATTTTATTAATAATCATATCCACTACCACTTATCAGTACTTGCTACATGCCTGGAATTGTGCTAAATCTTTTTACACACATTAGCATACATCATTTGCTTTAAACCTCACAACACTATGCAGATCTGGGGACTGAGCCTCAGAAAGGTCGAGCAGGGACACAGCCAGCAACACACACTCTGCTTCCCAACAGCCCCTTCCCTTAAACACCTTTCTATGATGCCACTTGCATCACAGACCAAGTTGTTACGTCAAGCATGGTTCCTTTCCGAAATTTTTGTTTGGTTCCATTGATCTGTTAGTACAGACTTGCATCTTATTATTTAAACAGCTGATAGGACAAACGCCTCTGATGATTCTACATAATCAAAATTAATCTTGACTATTGTTACCCATACATTCTTCTAGAAGATTTTTTTTCTTTCTTTTTTTTTTTTTTTGAGAGAGTTTCGCTCTTGTTGCCCAGGCTGGAGTGCAAATGGGTCGAACTCGGCTCACCGCAACCTCTGCCTTCTTGGTTCAAGCGATTCTCCTGCCTCAGTCTTCCAAGTAGCTGGGATTACAGGCATGGGCCACCATGCCTGGCTAATTTTGTATTTTTAGTAGAGATGGGGTTTCTCCATGTTGGTCAGGCTGGTCTTGATCTCCCGACCTCAGGTGATCTGCCCGCCTCAGCCTCCCAAAGTGCTGGGATTACAGGTGTGAGCCACTGCACCCAGCCCATCTTCTAGAATATTTTTAAAATAATGTTTATGTTTTAATTATCCAAGTAATACATACTTCTTATTGGCTACTTAGGAAATGTACACAAGTAAGAATAGGAAAAATTAAAATCCCTTATGAACTTACCCAACCAAAAATGATCACTGTGGTAGCATTTTTGTGAGAATATCATTTGCTTA
Source organism: Rhinopithecus bieti (assembly GCF_001698545.2). Taxonomy (NCBI): domain Eukaryota; kingdom Metazoa; phylum Chordata; class Mammalia; order Primates; family Cercopithecidae; genus Rhinopithecus; species Rhinopithecus bieti. Next base: position 114,155 of record NW_016811808.1, read on the forward strand.
TTATCTGTCTCCATTAGAATGTAATCTCCATAAAGCAAGAGTTTATTTCTTTTTATCACTGTTGCATCCCAGTATCGCTAATGGATGGCAAGGTTCACTCTCCAGATCACATGCTCAGGACCAAGGTACTTATTACCCAACCTGCTCCAAGGGTTGGCTCATATATGAATTCTTCTCTCAGAAGAGCCTTCAGCCAAGGGAGCTACTCTTCCAAAGTTACATATCCTCCAGAGGTAGCCCACATCCAATGAGCTATGGGTTTGGAGGTACCTAAAGGCCCAGACCCCTCACCACAACTTGGAACAACTCCAAAGGGCCATTCCAAATCTAGAGCTTTCTGTGGAATTGGCTGGGGCCTATAATGTCCTCCTCTAACTCCCCTACTGATGTTATTCTACAATTACTCCCCAGTAAACCTCCTGCAGGCTAACTTCTGCCACACAGCTTGTTTCCAGGGAGCATAATGTAAGATAATGTAGAACTGTGCTTGACAAGTGGTTAGCTCAATAATACTTGTTGAATGAATACATGCAGAACTCCCTAGGGGCTCTTTCTTCATTCTTGCTGCCTTTAACTCTTCAGCAATGAAACAGAAACTTCACTGGGTCCCGGGGAAGTCAGAAGTCAGCCATTCATGTGCAACCATCAACACTATTGCAACATTTTCCCATCATTGTCTCCTCTATTCTTGATGAAGCCAGGAGCCTCATCCAGTTCTTGTTAACAGCCTAACATAACGGTGGCCAGAGACAAGATCCCAACTTGGCCGCCATTTCTGAGTGTCTCTGGATCCTGCCTCCACTAGTCTTTACAAATCTTGAGGCTTATTATCACTGCTTACTGAACCCAAGGAATCTATAGAGATAGAAATCCTGCTGATCCTGCATTTCCTAGTCTCTGCCCAAGCTGCATGGTTCCTAGAGTGATGGTGAGGATGCTCCCACCTCAGTGTGTTGTATAGATAAGGGCACTTCATGATTGAAAGTGCATGGTCATTCAACCTTCTGATCTTAGTTTCATCCACACGTCCACTTTTTGAGAGCATCATTTGTGAACAGAATGACTGTTGGGACAGGACTAGGACAGGCCTGGAAGCCAACACATGCCTCTGTTCTTGGTCAAGTCTTCACCTACTCTCCTATTGAAACCATTCTTTGTTCTATCTGAGGCCAGATAGAAACAGAGCTTGAAATTGGAGATTTATGATAATTTATTGAAGATGATTCTCAGGGGAAGGGAATAAGGGAAGTAGGGCAGGGGAGGAGAAGGAGCTAAGCAAGGATGCAGTCTCAGCATGAGTCAATTGCACCATAGAGTTGTCCCACCTAGAGGTTCAAGGATCCAGCCTTTTATACCTCATGCAAGCTTGTCATTGGCTATGGACTGTCCCCAGAGGAGGAGTGGGAAGCATAACCTTCCAGGCAAGGCAGCTTCCAGTCAGTCAAGGGTAATTCTCTCAAGAAGGGGGTAACTGTGAGCTATTAGCAGCCCAATACTCTCAGCAGGTGGATATGGGTGTTCCAACAATATTCACTACAGGGGTCTTGCTCCCTCTCCTAACAGGTGGCTTCCATCACAATGATCCCTGTGTTTCAAACATAGTTTAATAACTTTACCTAAAAAGGGAAAATGTTATACCTCCTTCACATTTCCCCAGAGAGTTCCTCTGTTCCTGTATACATTTAGGATCCCAGAAAAATAAGCAAATGGAGGCTCTATGCCCACCCACCCTCTTATCTCCTCTCATCAGCAGTATCCAAGTTCCAAATGCTCATGGTACATTTGCTTACAAAGCCCGGCTTCATAAGAAGGGAGAGCTGATAAATATTTAACAACTGGCTCTCTCCAAAGAGAAAAACCTTAAGTTGTAAGCATTTGTCACTTTCTGTGGTGTAAATACTCCCATGTGATCAATTTCAAGCTAACATAGTGAAGTCACTGAACAAAGTGTTGGAAATAAAAATGCCGTAGCACACAATCATGCAGAATGTTCACCATAAGTTCACATAAATCACCTCAAAAGCATAGAAACAGTAAAACATAATAAGTAATTAATTTTGAGTATATATTACATTTTTCCTTTTTTATTATTTTTTTAAATATTATATACCCTATAATCAACATCTTAATAAACTTTAACACAGGTATAAATATGTGTAACCATCATCACAATCAAGATTCAGGATACTTGGTAGAAGACAGCTCTAGTATGCCCCAGTTCATTGAAAATTTTTCAATAACATGTACATACGTATGTGTATATTTTCTCAAAACATTATAATTCATGTGTTCAAGAAAATACTGCATGCTAGGTTACAATAATAAGCAAAAAAGACTAATCTCTGCCTTTACAGAAACAGGCATTAATCATATGATCATACAAAAAATTATTTTTAAAAATCTGAGGAAAATGCTATGAAGGAAAGTCACAAGAACAAATTCCTAGAAGTGAAATTACAGAGTCAAAGAGTAGCATATTTGCAAGGCATTTGGCATATGTTGCAAATTGCCCTCCAGGAAAATCATTCCAATTTACATTTCTACAAACATTGTATAAGCAATGTATATTTCCTCCTGCCCTTGCCAATACTACAGAGTATCTTTTCTTCAGCTATTTTTATTCTGATATGTTAATTTTTTTAATTTTGCATTTTTAATTACATTTTGTTGTCTTCCTTTTGATCCAGTCTTTTCATTTTTTAGAAATTTTCTATTGAGTATTCACCTTTATTTTATAGAAATGGGAAAGCTTTGTATAATTTGAGGCAGAGACCTATTTTCAATTATCAGAGTAATATGTTTTACAGGAAGTTAGACATACTTCTTTCAAAGAGGAACAGGTTAGGAAAACAAAAGTGCATGACCTGTAAGGTCTGTAGGACCTGGCCCAAGTACACGTGTGCAGCCTATGCCCTCCATGTTTTCCATCTCACTCCACCCACATTGGCTGCCTTTTGGTTCCCCAAAGTTTCAGTTTTCTAATTTGTGTGCATCAATAATTTAGTTTTATCTAATTTCAAACTAGTTTAATACTTAAGCTCTTACTTTTTCACCTCCTCTTGTTTGGTTGAACTAATAGTTTCTACAAGAAGACTACATGGATTAGAGATATTTTGAAGAGTTTATCTGATAAAGTCATGTGCCTATGCACATGGAAGACACTTTATTGGGTATGAAATTCATGATCTTTTTCCAAAGTCTCTAGGTAAGATGATCCAGAAGTTTCTGACATTCAGCATTGAAGAGATGAGTCCTGTTAGGGTAATTTGTTGTTATTGTTCTGCATGACCCCTTACGAATTTTTTCTCTTACAATTAAAAAATGACAATTTAGATACTGTCTTTATCTAGCTGGTATAGTTCTGTTTTATTGGTTTTGCCTGACAGGGAAAGCTTACTTTCAAGCTCCATGCAGAGGTCTTTCCTCAACTCACTAATGTTTTATTCTGTTATGTTGTTAATTATTGTTCTACATTCTTCTGTAATGCTTACCAAAATCTGCAAGTACATATTCATTTGTGTATTTGCTTCTGTACTATCTAATTAGATAGAAACTTAATTGAAGGAAGTAATCACATTTAATATGCTCATTGCAGCCTATGCAGCACATAGCACAGTGCACAGTACATGGTAGATAGCTCAATAAATACATGTTGAATAAATGGGTGAACTAGTATTGTTTTTGTTTCATTATGTCTTGCCTTCTTCAAGCGAATCAATTATCTTTGTATTCATTGTTCTATATTTATGATTTTTTTTCCTTCGTTGTCACTTTTTAGTATATTTCTTTGCATTCTGGGAGAGTATCTTTAGTTTAACATGTTACTATTTATAGTTCCCTTGACATAACTTCCCTATACCAACAATGTAAAGAAGTATAGAACATCTTTATAGAAGCATATAACAATATAAAACAATACATAACATAACTTCCGATTTCAATGGAGATACTGGTTTTGTTGCTGAGATTTTAGTTTCCATGTAATACTTCCTTTTCATTCATTTCTTTTATTTCACTTTCTTTTCTTCTCTTTTTGTTGCCTTATCACCTTAGCCTGCTCTCTATGACTTTATGCTATTGATTCCTAGAGACTCTGTGTTAGTCCTTTCTTGCACTGCTACAAAGAAATCCCTTAGGCTGAGTAATTTATAAGGAAAAGAGGTTTAATAGGCTCACAGTTCTGCAAGCTGTACAAGCATGGCACCACTATTTGCTTGGCTTCTGATAAGAGTGTCAGGAAGCTTACAATCATGGTGGAAGGTGAAGTGGGAGCAGGCACATCACATAGCAAGGCCGGAGCAAGTGAGAGAAGGGAGAGGTCCCAGACGCTTTTAAATAGCCAGATCTTGCATGAACTAACTGAGCAAGAACAAGCTTCTCATGAAGGGGATGGTGCTAAAGCATACAGGAGGGATCTATCCCCATGATTCAGTCACCTCCCAGCAGGCCCCACCCTAACATCGGTAATCACCCTTTAACATGAGATTTGAAGGAGTCAAACATCCAAATCATATCAGACTCCATACTTAGCACTCTATTAAGAATGCTGACTAATTTCTCAGTTTTTGTCCCCTCTGGGTCCTATAACAGATCATTTTCAGAAGGGTGCTCATCCCTTGAATCTTCTGGATGTAATTCCATTTCCTTTTCCTTCAGTATTTTTTGAAAATCCCACAAGTTGGTAGTTTTCTCTCTATCCTCAAACAGGGTCGATCCATAAATACGAGGGTGAATAGATTTCCTTGGTTTCTACCAAATTTTTTTTTTTTTCAAATCTCTGTCTGAAGGACATGTTAATGGCAGCAACAGCCAGTGCCAGTTTTAGGAAGCCTTTTGTGAAACACTCTACCTGCCTAGTTATCTGTGTTCTAAATAATGTATCACGTGAAAACAATAATTCTATAGGTAGATTTTTATTAGGTTTATTTTCTGTTCTCTGTATAGCCAGTGGTGTTTCTGTGGTGGTTACACCTCTCAGAATTGGTTACCTCATTTCCATTATAAATTTCATCACCATCATAAGCAACCATCAATGTTTCAGGTGTAGTTAGTGTCTGGGATTCACAGTCTCTGCCTAGAAGTGGAAAGACAAGGTAACAGAAGCAAGGTGGGGACAGAGGCGAGGGATGGAAATACAAAGTTACAAAAAGAAGATAATTGTTCTTGTTTCATGGAGAAGCCCTCAAGAAGGCCAGTGGGCAATGGCTCTGGAACTCTGGCATATTCATTAAGTGTATGCTTATGCACTACTTCTCAGGCTATCTCTGTTTTATGAGAGACGTGGAGAAGTTCTATATGACACTGGAGTCAGACAGGATTTCTTGACCAAGACCTCCCACAAAGTACAAATTAGGAAAAAGTGATGAATTTTATTATCACATAGAAAGTCAAACTTCTGTTTAATTATAATCTCCCTAATTAAAGTAAAAAGACAAACCAGAGAGTGGGAAAAGATATTTGCAATATGCTTGCTTGACATACATATAGAACTTCTGCATGTCATTTAGAAAGAGATCATCAACCCAACAGAAAAATGGGCAAGAAATATGAGCAGGCAACGAACATAGGAGAAAACCAATGGATCAAAAAAACCTAGGATAAGGTGCTTAACTTCACCAGTTATCAAAGAAATGCAAACCAAAGCAATGAAGCACTATTTTGCACCTATCACTTTGACATTTTAAGTCTTATAATACCAAGTGTTTGCAAGACTACAGCTTACCAAAAATCTTATTAACTGCTTATCAAAGTATAAATTGGCATAGCCTTTAGGAAGGTCATTGGCAATGTCCTATAAAAAATGAATTGCACTTAACCCTGCAATTAACAATTCTATTTCTAGGTATACACTCTAGAGCTGTGCTTTGCAAACTAGAGCATGCGTAAGAATCACCTGAAGGGCCTGTTAAAACACAGAGTCCTGGGACCTAACCCTGGAGTTTCTGATTCAGTATGTCTGGGGTGGGGCCTGAGAATTTGCATTGCTAACCAGTTCCCAGATGATGCTACTGGTCCAGGAACCACACTTTGAAAATCAATGCCCTTGCAGAACTCTTAGGCATATGCACAAGGTATATGTACAACCATGTCCATTGTAGTAGCATTTGTTGCAGCAAAAAAACCCAGAAAACAATGTAAATATTCATTGACAGAGCAGATAAGTATACTGTGATATAGTCACATGCTGGGAAAGAATTCTGCAATTTAAATGAACAAACTAGATTTCCTCGCAGATTGAGAGTCACAGCCTTTCTAACAAGTTTTAGAATCAAATTGTTACAAGCCATTTTGGTTGCATCACTTATTCATTCACAATTTCATTAATTTGTGTTTTCTATCTTTTGTTTTGTTAAACTGGTCAGAATATTTTCTATTTTATTGTTTTGCCTTTTTCAGAGAACCAGCTTTTAAAGGTATTTATCAGTTCTTCTGCTTTTCTGCTTTCTAATTAATTAATGTCTGCGTTTTATCATCATTAATTTCTTTTCTTTATTTGATGTTCTTTTTAGAACTTATTGAATGGAATCAGGAGCTCATTTATTTTCATTCTCTCTGTTTATTAATGGCAGCATTTAGGGCCACTGATTTCCCATTTGGTAATGCTTTGGGGCCCATTCCACAAATGTTGCTATGTTATTAATTATTCCTATTATTCTAATTATAGTTTGAATTTTCTCTTTGACCCAAGAGTTTTAAAGGATAGCATTTTAAAATTTCCATGTATTTAGAGGTTTTGTTATTACTTTACATCTTGTGGCATTATGAACAAAGAGTGTGGAATAGTGTGTGTGTGTCTCTGTGTATGTGGGTATATGCTATACGCAATAAAAAAGAATATATATTCTCTATTTAGAGAACACAAAGATCCTTGGACACTTATTTAATAATTTTTATTGATGTATTACTCAAATCCTCTATCATAATTAATGGTTTGCATAATCTTTCAAAGACTCAGATAGAGTCTGTATAATTAAACAGGAGAATGTAACCACTGATATTTCTTCAGTTGATCTCCTTTCTTTGATCTCATTTCTATTTTCTGCTTTATGGGCTCTGCCTGCCTATGGGGGCCAATGAGGGCCATTGTTATGGACTGAATTGTGCTACCCCAAATTTATATATTGAGGCCTTAAAACTCCATGTGACTATAATTTGGAGATAAGGCCTGTAAGGAGGTAATAAGGTAAACGAAGTCATAAGGATAGGCCTCTAATCCAGTAGGACTGTGGCTTTATAAGAAAAGTGTACAGAGGACAAACCATGTGAGGACACAGCGAGGAGGTGGCCATTTGCAAGCCAAAGAGAGAAGCCTCTGGAGAAACCAACCCTTCTGGCACCTTAGTCTTGAACTTCCAGCTTCCAGAATTGTGAGAAAATGAATTTCTGTCATTTAAGCCTTCTGGCCTACAATATTTTGTTATTGCAGCCCAAGCTATCTAATACAGTTACATTAACATTAATAACCCAAATTTATCAGCATTTGACCATACATATTAGTGGAAGACCTTAGTTTCCTCTCCAAAGGCCTCCTACCCACCCAGTATTTCTGAGAGTCACAGGGAGTATCACATGGGCTTGTTTCCTGTAGGTACTGTACAGCCCTCAAATCTCTCCCTGGGCACAAGAGTTTCCCACCAACTTCTGCTGCTCTCTGAGCCTCTAGATGGACACTGCAGGCTCTTGGCACAGATTGGCAGGGTTCCTCTCTCTGTTTCACCAACAACCCTGGGGCACCCAAGCCCCTAAAATGACCAGGATGTTTTGTAGTTTGTGGATAGTATCTACTTTGTAGAGAACCAACTCAGAACACAGTCATGTGAAATAAAATAATAACAATAATGTATGTAATAATCATACACGTTTTACTATTTTAATATAAAATATGAACAATATTTATGTGCAACTGATATTATTTTGTATTATTTACTTTTCTACAACAAAAGGTTATTATTTAAACAAAACAACAGTAGGACTAGCTAACAGCAGCATTGAACAAATAATCGTAGGGCCAATAAAATAAATATGTAATAAAATATAACATTTTTATAATTTTTTTCTGTCTTCTGATAGGGCAACTTATTTAAACTCTTTTTTTAAAAAAGCTTTTAAATCAATATTCAAATTTTATAGGCTATATTGTGTTATTCTTAACATACATAAACTGTAGGACTGTCTGAAAAGAACAGGATTAAGTACCTCAATGGTGGTTATGTAAAGAGACATTACCTATATTTAAAAAAAAAAAACAATGAAATTTGTTCTTTTTGTTCGATGATACAATAGGGTATTTTTATCCTTGATTTTTCTTTGCCAATAATACTTTTCTGAACTCCCTGGAACCTTTAGGATATTTTTTCTTTTCTTTTATGTAGGGGTAAAACTGAATATAGTCAAACGTAAGAGTTACTTTGACTTGTAGTTCTGTTCTTATCAAATGCATGCTATATGGATTCTGGTATAGGTTCAATGTGATTACATCAAGCTAAATATACCTTCAGGTCTCAGTGAAAGTGTTTGGCACGGGTTACTTAATATAACAAAAATATTTTGCTTACTAGCAGCAGCAGGCTTTTAGATTGATAGGAATTAGTTTCTAGCTCTTCAAAACAAGCCCGTATTTACCAAATGGATGGACATTTGTGGAGATCTGGAAACTAATTCCTACAAGCTGTTGCTGGTTTTCAGGATAAGATGCATTTTTTGATACAAATGTATTTTTGATAGAAAGTATGACCATTGGTAAGAGCTGAAAAAAATCTGTACTACACTGTAATGTGTCAACACCAACATCTATTACCAAAATTTTCCATTTGGTTTACTCTCAGGACATTATAATTGTGTTTAATTGCTATTTTAATCAAGAAAGGAAATTTCACTCAATTTCAGGTAACAGAGGAATTACATGATAATGCATGTTTGTGTGATTATCTCGAGTTAATTCAGCAGGTGCTGTTTTCAGCTAAGCTTTATTGTATTGTTTAGAGATGAAAAACTGTTTGATTGATTTAGAAGTACGTATCTGTCTCTTTCTGGACTTGAGGGATTCAGTGTCCATCTGTTTTCATATCTCCTTCCCCATCAGGCACAATTCAACTTTTTTTTCACATATCACATAGTATGCTATGTTTTGATTCTTTATCTCCTTCATCCAGTTGTATGTGTCCTTACATCTTTCATTAAAATTACACAGTCAATGAGCCTTTTGTTTTCCCAGTAATGTCAAGGTTATGCTGGCATTTGTATTGCAGTTGTTCTCATTTTTATTACATGAACTCTTAGAAAATGTAATCACACTATTCACAATATTAAAAAATTAAATAAGATTGGACATCCAAATTGCTAAAAGAAAGGCCTCCATAAATCTGCTCTTCCAAAAAGAAATAAAACAGTCCCAAAAATGTTTTAATCAAACTTTTCAGAACTCTAAGATTAACCAAAGCCTTGCAACAACATGAAGACCATTCATCTGATGAAAACTGATTACCTCAGTAAGAACAGCAGGGTTCACGGCACTTTAACTTCACCTACTCTCATTCCCGTCTTTCTAACTCTACAGTAGCCTTGAAAATCAGCAGCCATTCAGTCAAAATGTACTGCATTTGGAGGTTCTCAAAAAGCCCCACCCTAGGGCGTTGTCACTATGCCGTCTACCTCATAGTTCCCTGAAGAAATCCCACGTGCAACATGCTGTCATTACTTAACTCAGAGCTCACCCTATAGGAAAAGCCCTTACTCCAGAAGATTTGTCAAAATAATCAGTGGCAACAGTAACAACAATACACAGTTTCAAATAGCTAGAAGGATAATATTGAATGATCCCAAAGAAATGATAAATGCTTGAGATGAATATGCTAATTATCCTGATTCAAATATTCTTCATTATACAGATGAAAGCATTGCTATGTACCCTATGAATATGTACAGTTATTTTAGTCAGTTAAAAGTTTTAATGAAAAAGTTTTTTAAAAAATCAGTGTCAATTATTTAACATCACAGCTTCCCAAACCTGTAATACCAGTTGAGGTAAACAAGAACCTGACCAATAATTAAAAGGGAGATCTAGGGAGCAATATGCCATAAAGGACCTTGAAAATCTCTCACATATTCCTGGGGACCTAGAAGGATGCATGCCATGCAATGCTATATGCATTGAAGAAAAGACCTGAGAATACCCCAATCACTCCTCACTGGCTGACCTTGAGGCCCTGAGCTATTACAAAGTAAAGTCTAAGGTAAAGGTGTAAACTGTCTAAGTGTTGAAAGACATGATTTTACACACTCAGAGTCCCTCAGCAAAAACTGGAAGATGTATTGGCTCAAAGCATTAAAAAAAAAACTCTGACCGGCCAGGCACAGTGGCTCACGCCTGTAATTCCAGCACTTTGGGAGGCTGAGGAGGGCAGATCACAAGGTCAGGAGTTCAAGACCAGCCTGGCCAACATAGTGAAATCCCATCTCTACCAAAAATACAAAAATTAGCCCAGTGTGGTGGCGGGCTCTTCCAAAAAGAAATCCCAGCTACTTGGGAGGCTGAGGCAAGAGAATCGCTTGAACCCAGGAGGTGGAGGTTGCTGTGAGCCGAAATCATGCCATTGCACTCTAGCCTGAGTGACAAGAGCAAGACTCCGTCTCGAAAAAAAAAAAATCTCTGACTAAACATCATCTAATCACTAAACTGACTGAGCAGAAGCTTCACAAACCACAAAGAATACAGACAATAGCAACAAAAGTATGAACAACAACAAACCCTCAGGAGAGGAAGAAAATTATTCCCAAAATTACCACATAATATTATCTAAAGTACCCAATTTTCAATAAAAATTGTGAAACACACAGAGAAATAGGAAGGTGTGACCTATACAAAGAAAAGAAAGCAGTTAATGAAAATTATCCCTGAAGGGGGACTAGATGTTGAACTTACCAGACTAAGATGTTAAATTTTATCAATATATTCAAAGAACTAAAGGGACTACAGCCAAACAATTAAATAAAGTATGACAGCAGTGACTCAGTATGTAGAAAATATCAAGAAATGAATAGAAATTATTTTTAATAAAGAGCTGAAATACAATTATTTGAACAAAAAAATACTATCAGGTTTCAACAGCAGACTTGAGTGGGCAGAAGAAGCAACAAACTTGAAAATCATTCAACAAAGATTATCTAGTCTGAAGAATAGTAAGAAAAAGATGGAAGAAAATGAACAGAGCCTTAGAGACTTGCAAGACACTGTCCAACAGATTAAGATGTGTACAATGGGAATTTCAGAAAGAGAGGAGAAACAAAAATCTTTAATCAACACATTCAAGAAGCTGAACAAACACTAAGTAATGTAATCTCAAGGAGATACTATAATCAAACTGTTGGAAGCCAAGTCAAATACAGAATCTTGAAAATAGCAAGAGAAAAACAATCCATTACATAAAAGAAATCCTTAACAAGATTAGTAGCTGACTTCTCAACAGAACTCATGGAGGCCAGAAGATAGTGGAATGACATACTTAAAGTACTAGAGGATGAGGGGAAGAGAATGTCTGTTAACCAAGTATTCTGCACTGCATACAGCAAAATTATCCTTAGAAAGGAATTTAAAACATTCTCAGACAACCTAAAATAGAGAAAATTTATCAATAGTAAATCTGCTTTACAAGAAATAATAAAGGAGTTCTTCAGGCTGAAATGAAAGGATATTAGATGGTAACTCTAATTCACACAAAGAAATAAAGAGCACCAGTAAAGGTAATTACATAGACAAATGTAAATCACAGTATAAATGTACTTTTTATAATATTTTCTTCTGCTATCTGATTTAAAAGAGAGTTTCACAAAGCAATTATAAAATGATATGGATGGGCTTATAATATATCAAGATTTAATTTGTGATTGAAACAAAAAAGAGTACAGATGGAATCAAGCAATACTGATACTAAGTTCCTAGATATTAATAAAATTAATATTAATCCAAAGTAGGATTTTTTTAGAACAAAAAGAAAACTGTTTTATTACAAAATCAAACTTGAATGTGACATGCATCATAGTCAATCTGCTTAAGAGACTGCAGAGACAGAAAGATGGTCACCAAAATTAGTCCACAAGTGGAAGAATTTACAGCACCATGTCATACATAGTTCATCCTAAATTCACATGGAGATTGAAGAGGCTATCTGTGTATGCTAATCGTTTATATTCAATGACAAAAAATCTTTTCACATCTGCATAACGGAGGTAGTTTAGCAGCTTGAAGCCAGGTACTTGCTGAAGGTATGCTTTCATTCTGCTACAAAAATGGTTGAAAAGAGTTCTATCCTTTTGGCTACTTACATTTTAGAGCAGTGACTCTGTGCTCTATGGCACTGGCTACAGCACTCCTGCTTGCTTTTTCCTGGTTGCCAGTGTACAAAGTAGGATGTTTTAAGATGCTAATTATAATTCTCAGTGCAACCGCTAAGAAAATAACTCAAAAAATTTGGTTAAAATGGAATTATAATTATATATGAGAAGATACCCTTTTAAAACAAAAGAAGGCAATAATGGAAGAATAGAGGAACAAAAAGTCATAAGGCATATAGAAAACAAACAGCAAAATGACAGCCATAAATCCTATTTTAACAATTATATTAAATGTAAATGGATTAAACCCTCCAATTAAAAGTCAGAGGTTGGAAAAATGGATTTTAAACAAATATGATTCATCAGTCTGTTGGCTATAAGGTTCCACTGTAGATTCAAAACACAAATAGGTTAGAAGTAAAAAAAAAAACAGAAAAAAATGCATCATGCACATAATGGCAAAAAGAAAGCAGACATGTTTGCATTAATATGAGACAAAATCCATTTTAAAACAAAAATTTTTACCAGAAACAAAGCAGGAAATTTTATAATGATAAATTTTCCATATATCTGGTAGACATAACAATTATAAACATATGTGCACCTAACAACAGAGCCCAAAAATATATGAAAGAAAAACTGACAGAATAAAAAGGAGAAATAGACAATTCAACTATAACAGAGATTTCAATACCCCATCTTCAATAATGGGTGCAACAATAGACAGCAGTTCAATAAAAAATTAGAAGACATGAACAAACTATAAACCAACTAGATCTAAGAGATGTATATAGAAAGTAATCCACCCGACAATAGCAGAATACACATTCTTCTCAAACACACATGGAACATTTTCCAGAATAAACAATAAACATAAAGCAAACCTCAGTAAATTTTCAAGAAATCATACAAGGTATGTTATCTAACCACAATAAAATAAAATTGGAAATCGTAACAGAAGGAAACTTGAAAATGTACTAATATGTGAAAATTAAACATTCTTCAAAATAACCAATGGATCAAAAAGTAAATAACAGGAAAATTAGAAAATACTTTGACATACATGTAACTAAACACAACAAATGAAAACTTTTGTAATGCAGCAAAAGCAGTGCTCACAGGGGAATCTACAGCTATGAACAGCTACATTAAAACAGAAGAATCTCAAATCAATAACCTTACCTTCCACCTTAAGAAATGGAAAAGGAAAGAGCAAACTTAACTGAAAGCAAGGAAATACTGAAGCAGTAATAAATGAAATAGATAATAGAAAAACAACAGAGAGAATCAATGAAACAAAAGTTGGCTTTTGAAAAAATCAATAAAATAGACAAATCTTTAACTAGCTTGACCAAGGAAAAAGAGAGGAAACTCAAATTACCAAAATTGGGAATAAGAAAGGCTGAGGTGGGAGGATAGCTTGAGCCCAGGAGTTTGAGACTGCAGTAAGCTATGATTGTGCCATTGCACTACAGCCTGGCAACAGAGTGAAGCTCTGTCTCTAAAAAAATGAAAGAGAGGATATTATTACTGACCTTAAAGTAATATAAAGAATTATAAGGAAATATTATGTACCATTGTACACCAACAAATTAGATAGCCTGGATAAAATGAACAAATTTCTAGAAAGACACAAAACACCAAAACTGACTCAAGAAGAAATAGAAAATCTGAATAGCCCTATAACAAATAACAAGATGGATTTACCAGTTTAAAAATTATCCCCAAAGGGAAGTCAAGACCCAAATGGCTTCATTAGTGAATTCTAACACACATTTGAAGAAGAAATAATACTATTTTTTTACAAACTCTACCAAAAAGAGGATGGAACACTTGCTAAAGCATTCTATAGGGCAATATTTCACTGATACCAAAACAAAATAGGTATCACAAGAAAATAACACTACAGACCAATATTCTTCATAAATATAGATACAAAATTTCTTAACAAAATATTAGCAGGCAGAATCCTGCAACATGTAAAAGTGCCCAAGTGGAATTTATCTCAGGAATATAAAGTTGTTTTGACATCCAAAACTCTATCAGTGTAATCAATTAATATGTACATTATAGAATGAAGGACCAAAAACCCTCCTACTTGATCTTCTTAATAAATGCAGAGAACGTATCCAACAAAATCCAATACCATTTGATGATTAAGTAGATAACAAATACACTTATGAATAAAAGGGAACTTCCTCAACCTAATAAAGATTACCTATGAAAAACCCACAGTTAACATCATATTTAATGGTAAAAGACTAAATTATTTCCACCTAAGATGAAGAACAAGACAAGATATCCACTGTCATTACTTTTCAGTCAACATTGTACTAAAAGTTCCAGCCAGGGCAATTAGGCACAAAAATGAAATTAAAAGTATCCAGACTAGAAAGGAAGAACCTAAACTATGTCTATCTGTAGATGACATTATCTTTTATATAGAAAATGCCAAGGAATGCACAAAACACTACTAGGCTAATAAATAAGTTCAACAAGATTGGAGGATACAAGAACAATGTACAAAAGTCAATTTTATAAAAAATCTGAAAATGAAATTAAGAAAACAATTCTATTTACAATAGCATCAAAAAGAATAAAAAACTTAGAATTAAATTTTAAAAGTGCAAGACTTGCCCAGTGAAAACTGTGAAATACTGTTGAAATAAATCTATAAAGGACTAGGTACATGGAAATGCATTCATGCTATGTGGCAGAAGACTTAACATTGTTAGTCAGGCAATACTTGCCAGATTGATCTACAGATTTAGTGTAACCACTATTAAAATCCCAGTGACTTTTTTGCAGAAATTTGCAAGCTGATTCAAAAATTCACAGGAAAATGTGATACATCCATAATAGCCAAAACAATCTTGAAAAGGAAAAACAAAGTTGAAGACTTCACATTTTATTTCAAAACTTACTATAAAGCTACAGTAATTAAGACAGATTGGTAGTGGTATAACAATAGACATACAGATCAATGGAATAGAATTGAGAGTCTATAAAGAAATTCTGACATTTACAATCAATTTTAAACAAGGGTGCCAAGACATTTCAATAAGGAAAGAAAATCTTTTCAACAAATAATACTGGAACAATTGGTTATTCACATTTGAAAAATGATATTGAGTTTCTACCTCATACCATACACAAAAGTTAACTCAAAATGGATCATAAACATAAATGTAAGAGTTAAAACTATAAAATTCTTACAAGAAAAATAGAAGTAAATCTTTGTGTCCTGAGTTAAACAAAGGTTTCTTAGATATGACACCAAAAGCACAAGCAACAAAAAAAGATAAATTGGGCTTCCTCAAAATTAAATACTTTTTACAAAGAATATCATCAAGAAAGTAAAACAAGGCAATCTATAAATTAAGACAACATTTTTGCAACTCACACATCTAAGTTACTAAGTTACTTGTATCCAAAACATATAAAGAACCTTCATTATTCAGTAATAAAAGACAAATAACCCAATTTAAAAGGGACAAAGGATCTGGATAAACATCTACCTAACAAAATACAAAAAGTAGCCAATAAGCATATGAAAAGATGCTCAGAACCATTATCTTTCAAGGAAATGTGAATCAAACTATAATGGGATACTATGTTACACTCACTAGGACAGCTATAATTTAAAAAATCAGCTCTACCCTCTTTGGGTCCCCTCCTTTTGTATGGGAGCTCTGTCTTCACTCTGTTAAATCTTGCAACTGCACTCTCTCTTGGTTCAGCTCAAGCTGAGTTGCAGCTCAAGCCGAGCTTTTGCTAGCTGTCCACCACTGCTGTTTGCTGCCATCGCAGACCTGCCACTGACTTCCATCCCTCCAGATCTGGCAGGGTGTCTGCTGTGCTCCTGATCCAGCGAGGTGCCCATTGCTGTTCCCGATTGGGCTAAAGGCTTGCCATTGTTCCTGCACAGCTAAGTGCCTGGGTTCATCCTAATTGAGCTGAACACTAGTCACTGGGTTCCAAGGTTTTCTTCCATGACCCACAGCTTCTAATAGAGCTATAACACTCACCACATGGCCCAAGATTCCATTCCTTGGAATCCATGAGGCCAAGAACCCCAGGTCAGAGAACACGAGGCTTGCCACCATCTTGAAAGTGGCCCACCGCCATCTTGGGAGCTCTGGGAGCAAGGAACCCCCTGATAATATTTTGGTGACCACAAAGGGACCTCCAAAGTGGTAATATTGGACCACTTTCACTTGCTATTCTGTCCTATCCTTCCTTAGAATTGGAGGAAAATACCAGGCACCTGTTGGCCAGTTAAAAATGATTAGCATTGTCACTGGACTTAAGACTCAGGTGTGAGGCTATCTCGGGAAGGGCTTTCTAACAACCCCCAACCCTTCTGAGTTGGGAACGTTGGTCTGCCTGGAGCCAGCTTCCACTTTCAATTTTCTTGGAGAAGCCAAGGGCCAACTAGAGGCAGAAAGCTGTGTTCTGAACTCCTGGCATTAGCCGGTTGAGATCATGGCACAGCCAGAAGTCTCTATTCAACAGTCGCCCATGTGTGCGCCCCTACCTTTCCTTCTGACCCATACCACCTGGGTCCCGACCATGACTTTCTCGAATATGTAGCTCCAAAATTCTCCTTACCTCTGAATCTACTTCCTCTGATTCCTGCCTCCTAGGTACTAATGGTTCAGACTTCCATTTCCTCTAGCAAGTTGTATCTCCAAAGGGATCTAAGGAAGCTCTATGCTGCATCCTTAGGCATCTAGCCTATAAACCCAGGAAGTCTTATCCCCGGTGTCCCTCCCAATTTAGGTATACAGCTCTTGACATGGGCAGTTATGTGGGACCCATTCCCCACCACCCTTGCTAGGGCCCCAAGTTTGTAATGGCTAAGAGAGAGAAAGAGAGAGAGAGAGAGATGGAGAGAGAGAGAGACAGAGAGAGAGATGGAGACAGAGAGATGGAGAAAGAGAGAGACAGAGAGAGAGATGGGGAGAGAGAGAGAGACGGAGAGAGAGAAAGAGATGGAGAGAGAGACAAAGAGGAAGTCAAAGAGAAAAAGAAAGAGAAAGATAGAAATAGAAAACACACTCACACACACACACACAAAAACAGTGTGCCCTATTCCTTTAAAAGCCAGGGTAAATTTAAAACCTATAATTGATAATTGAAGGTCTTCTCTGTGACCCTATAACACTCTAATCCTACCTTGATGTCAGTGTAAACAAAGGCATAGCCTGAAAACACTGAGACCACTGACAACCTGTAGATTTCCTATCAAAAATCCTTAACCCAGTAACCTGCAGATGCATTCAATCTGTAGCAACAACTGCTTTGCTAAAGAAGAAAGTAGAAAAGTAACTTTTAGAGGAAACCTCATTGTGAGCACATTTCACCAGTTCAAAATTATTCTAAGTCAAAAAAGCAAAAAGGTAACTTACTAACTCAAAAATCTTAAAGTATGGGATTATTCTGTTAAAAAAAAAAAAAGATAATTTAACACTAACCACTGATAATTACCTTAGCCCAGCAGATTTCCTTACAGGGAATTTAAATCTTAATTACCATAGAAAGGTCCGACCAGACCTAGGAGGAACTCCCTTCAGGACGGGAGGATAGATGGTTCCTCCTAGGTGATTGAGGAAAAAACCACAATGGGTATTCAGTAATTGATAGGGAGACTCTTATGGAAGCAGAGTTAGAAAAATTGCCTAGTAATTGGTCTCCTCAAACATGCAAGCTCTTTGCACTCAGCTAAGTCTTAAAGTACTTACAGAATCAAAAAAGGACTACCTCAATCCTGACTCAAAAGGTTACGTACACCCTCTCTGAAATGAATTTGCATAAAAAACTATTGTTATGGGAATGCATCTTGATGAGGCAGCTGGGTTGTTATGAAATACTCAGGAACCCAGCCCAGCTCTAGGACTCACCGCTGAGCACAAAGGCAATGTTGGGCATGCTGGTAAAGAACCACTAGAATCCAGCAGCCCGGATGCCTTTCTTTGTGGTTAAGAAAGGTGGGAGAAGGGGTACAGGACTGCGACATCGGTAAGCGTAACTAATCCAATAAGCAGAGGTCCATGGGTGGTTACGCATCCTGGAAAGGAATAAGCATTAGGACCATAGAGCATGCTCTAGGACTAATGTCCATCAGAAAATGACTAGGGGTGCTGGCATCCCTAAGTTCTTTTTTCAGATGGAAAACATTCCCCCCCCAAGGCAAAAATGCCCCTAAGATGCATTCTAGAGAATTGGGATGAATTTGACCCTCAGACACTAAGAAAGAAACGACTTACATTCTTCTGCAGTACTGTCTGGCCACGATATCCTCTTCAAGGGGGAGAAACCTGGCCTCCTGAAGGAAATATAAATTATAACACCACCTTACAGCTAGACCTCTTTTGTAGAAAAGAAGCAAATGGAGTGAAGTGTGATATATACAAACTTTCCTTTCATTAAGAGACAACTCACAAATATGTAAAAAGTGTGATTTATGCCCTACAGGAAGCCCTCAGAGTCTACTTCCCTACTCCAGTGTCCCCCCGACTCCTCCAACTAATAAGGACCCCCCTTCAACCCAAACGGTCCAAAAGGAGGTAGACAAAGGGGTAAACAATGAACCAAAGCGTGCCAATATTCCCCGATTACGTGCCCTCCAAGCAGTTGGAGGAGGAGAATTCAGCCTGGCCAGAGTGCATGTACCTTTTTCTCTCTCAGACTTAAAGCAAATTAAAATAGACCTAGGTAAATTCTCAGATAACCCTGATGGCTATATTGATGTTTTACAAGGGTTAGGGCAATCCTTTGATCTGACATGGAGAGATATAATGTTGCTGCTAAATCAGACACTAACCCCAAATGAGAGAAGTGCCGCCATAACTGCAGCCCAAGAGTTTGGCGATCTCTGGTATCTAAGTCAGGTCAATGATACGATGACAACAGAGGGAAGAGAATGATTGCCCACAGGCCAGCAAGCAGTTCCCACTGTAGACTCTCATCGGGACACAGAATCAGAACATGGAGACCGGTACTGCAGACATTTGCTAACTTGCGTGCTAGAAGGAATAAAGAAAACTAGGAAGAAGCCTATGAATTATTCAATGATGTCCACTATAACACAGGGAAAGGAAGAAAATCCCACTGCCTTTCTGGAGAGACTAAGGGAGGCATTGAGGAAGCATACCTCCCTGTCATCTGACTCTATTGAAGGCCAACTAATCTTAAAGGATAAGTTTATCACTCAGTCAGCTGCAGACATTAGAAAAAAACTTCAAAAGTCTGCCTTAGGCCCAGAGCAAAACTTAGAAACCCTATTGAACTTGGCAACCTCGGTTTTTTATAATAGAGATCAGGAGGAGCAGGCAGAATGGGACAAACGGGATAAAAAAAGGCCACCGCTTTAGTCATGGCCCTCAGGCAAGCAGACTTTCGAGGCTCTGGAAAAGGGAAAAACTGGGCAAACTGAACACCTAATAGGGCTTGCTTCCAGTGCAGTCTACAAGGAGACTTTTAAAAAAATTGTCCAAGTAGAAGTAAGCTGCCCCCTGTCCATGCCCCTTATGTCAAGGGAATCACTGGAAGGCCCACTGCCCCAGGGGATGAAGGTCCTCTGAGTCAGAAGCCACTAACCAGATGATCCGGCAGCAGGACTGAGGGTGCCTGGGGCAAGCGCCAGCCCATGCCATCACCCTCCCAGAGCCCCGGCTATGCTTGATCATTGAGGGCCAGGAGGTTAACTGTCTCCTGGACACTGGCACGGCTTTCTGAGTCTTACTCCTCTGTCCCGGACAACTGTCCTCCAGATCTGTCACTATCCGAGGGGTCCTAGGACAGCCAGTCACTAGATGCTTCTCCCAGTCACTAAGTTGTGACTGTGGAACTTTACTCTTTCACATGCTTTTCTAATTATGCCTGAAAGCCCCATTCCCTTGTTAGGGAGAGACATTCTAGCAAAAACAGGGGCCATTATACACTTGAACATAGGAGAAGGAACACCTGTTTGTTGTGCCCCGCTTGTGGAGGAATTAATCCTGAAGTCTTGGCAAGAGAAGGACAATATGGACGAGCAAAGAATGCCTGTCCTGTTCAAGTTAAACTAAAGGATTCCTTTCCCCACCAAAGCAGTACCCACTTAGAACCGAGGCCCAACAAGGACTCCAAAAGATAGTTAAGGACTTAAAAGTCCAAGGCCTAGTAAAACCATGCAATAGCCCCTGCAATACTCCAGTTGGGTAGATACTAGTTAGGAGTACAGAAACCCAAAGGACAGTGGAGGTTAGTGCAGGATCTCAGGATTATCAATGAGGCCGTTGTTCCCCTATACCCAGCTATAGCTAACTCTTACACTCTGCTTTCCCAAACACCAGAGGAAGCAGAGTGGTTTACAGTCCTGGACCTTAAGGATGCCTTTTTCTGCATCCCTGTACATCCTGACTCTCAATTCTTGTTTGCCTTTGAAAATCCTTCAAACCCAACATCCCAACTCACCTGGACTGTTTTACCCCAAGGGTTCAGGGATAGCCCCCATCTATTTGGCCAGGCATTAGCCCAAGACTTGAGCCAGTTCTCATACCTGGACACTCTTGTCCTTCAGTACATGGATGATTTACTTTTAGCCACCTGTTCAGAAACCTTGTGCCATCAAGCCACCCAAGCACTCTTAAATTTCCTCGCTACCTGTGGCTACAAGGTTTCCAAGCCAACGGCTTAGCTCTGCTCACAGCACATTAAATACTTACAGCTAAAATTATCCAAAGGCACCAGGGCCCTCAGTGAGAAATGTATCCAGCCTGTACTGGCTTATCCTCATCCCCAAACCCTAAAGCAACTAAGAGGGTTCCTTGGCATAACAAGTTTCTGCCGAATATGAATTCCCAGGTACGGTGAAATAGCCAGACCACTATATACACTAATTAAGGAAACTCAGAAAGCCAAAACCCATTTAGTAAGATGGACACCTGAAGCAGAAGCAGCTTTCCAGGCCCTAAAGAAGGCCCTAACCCAAGCCCCAGTGTTAAGCTTGCCAACAGGGCAAGATTTTTCTTAATACGTCACAGAAAAAACAGGAATAGCTCTAGGAGTCCTTACACAGGTCCAAGGGACGAGCTTGCAACCCGTGGCATACCTGAGTAAGGAAATTGATGTAGTGGCAAAGGGTTGGCCTCGTTTACGGGTAGTGGCGGCAGTAGCAGTCTTAGTATCTGAAGCAGTTAAAATAATATAAGGAAGAGATCTTACTGTGTGGACATCTGATGATGTGAATGGCATACTCACTGCTAAAGGACACTTGTGGCTGTTAGACAACCGTTTACTTAAATATCAGGCTCTATTACTTGAAGGGCCAGTGCTGCAACTGCACACTTTTGCAAATCTTAACCCAGCCACATTTCTTCCAGACAATAAAGAAAAGATAGAACATAACTGTCAACAGGTGATTGCTCAAACTTATGCCACTCGAGGGGACCTTTTAGAGGTTCCTTGACTGATCCTGACCTCAACTTGTATACTGATGGAAGTTCCTTTGTAGAAAAAGGACTTTGAAAAGTTGGGTATGCAGTGGTCAGTGATAAGGGAATACTTAAAAGTAATCCCCTCACTCCAGGAACTAGTGCTCAGCTGGCAGAACTAATAGCCCTCACTTGGGCACTGGAATTAGGAGAAGGAAAAAGGGTAAATCTATATACAGACTCTAAGTATGCTTACCTAGTCCTCCATGCCCACGCAGCAATATGGAGAGAAAGGGAATTTGTAACTTCTGAGGGAACACCTATCAAACATCAGGAAGCCATTAGCAGATTATTATTGGCGGTACAGAATCCTGAAGAAGTGGCAGTCTTCCACTGCTGGGGTCATCAGAAAGGAAAGGAAAGGGAAATAGAAGGGAACCACTAAGCAGATATTGAAGCCAAAAGAGGCGCATGCAGGACCCTCCATTAGAAATGCTTATAGAAGGACCCTTAGTATGGGGTAATCCCCTCCAGGAAACCAAGCCCCAGTACTCAACAGGAGAAATAGAATAGGGAACCTCACAAGGACATAGTTTCCTTCCCTCAGGATGGCTAGCCACCGAAGAAGGAAAAATACTTTTGCCTGCAACTAACCAATGGAAATAACTTAAAATCCTTCACCAAACCTTTCACTTAGGCATTGATAGCANAGAAATAGAATAGGGAACCTCACAAGGACATAGTTTCCTTCCCTCAGGATGGCTAGCCACCGAAGAAGGAAAATACTTTTGCCTGCAACTAACCAATGGAAATAACTTAAAATCCTTCACCAAACCTTTCACTTAGGCATTGATAGCACCCATCAGATGGCCGGATTATTATTTACCAGACCAGGCCTTTTCAAAACTATCAAGCAGATAATCAGGGCCTGTGAAGTTTGCCAAAGAAATAATCCCCTGTCTTATTGCCAAACTCCTTCAGGAGAACAAAGGACAGGCCATTACCCAGGAGAAGACTGGCAACTAGATTTTACCCACATGCCCAAATCTCAGGGATTTCAGTATCTACTAGTTTGGGTAGATACTTTCACTGGTTGGACAGAGGTTTTCCCCTGTAGGACAGAAAAGGCCCAAGAGGTAACGAAGGCACTAGTTCATGAAATAATTCCCAGATTCGGACTTCCCTGAGGCTTACAGAGTGACAACGGCCCTGCTTTCAAGGCTACAGTAACCCAGGGAGTATCTCAGGGTTAGGTATACAATATCACTTACACTGCACCTGGAGGTCACAGTCCACAAGGAAGGTCGAGAAAATGAACGAAACACTCAAATGACATCTAAAAAAGCTAACCCAGGAAACCCACCTCGCATGGCCTGCTCTGTTGTCTATAGCCTTACTAAGAATCTGAAACTCTCCCCAAAAAGAAGGACTTAGTCCATATGAAATGCTGTATGGATGGCCCTTCCTAGCCAATGACCTTGTACTTAACTGAGAGATGGCATACTTAGTTGCAGACATCACCTCCTTAGCCAAATATTAACAAGTTCTTAAAACATTACAAGGAGCCTGTCCCAGAGAAGAGGGAAAGGAACTATTCCACCCTGGTGACCTGGTATTAGTCAAGTCCCTTCCCTCTAATTCTCCATCCTTAGACACATCCTGGGAAGGACACTACCCAGTCATTTTATCTACCCCAATCACGGTTACAGTGACTGAAGTGGAGTCTTGGATACATCACACTCGAGTCAAACCCTGGATACTGCCAAAGGAACCCAAAAATCCAGGAGACAACGCTAGCTATTGCTGTGAACCTCTAGAGGATCTGTGCCTGCTCTTCAAACGACAACCAGGAGGAAAGTAACAAAATCATAAATCCTCATGGCCCTCCCTTATCATATCTTTCTCTTTACTGTTCTCTTACCCCCTTTCACTCTCACTGCACCCCCTCCATGCCACTGTACGATCAGTAGCTCCCCTTACCAAGAGTTACTGTGGAGAATGTGGCATCCCAAAAATATTGATACCCCATCATATAGGAGTTTATCTAAGGGAACCCCCACCTTCACTGCCCACACCCATATACCCAGAAACTGCTATAACTGACACTCTTTGCATGCATGCAAATACTCATTACTGGATAGGGAAAATGATTAATCCTAGTTGTCCTGGAGGACTCGCAGCCACTGTCTGTTGGACTTACTTCACCCATACTGGTATGTCTGATGGCGGTGGGGTTCAAGATCAGGCAAGAGAAAAACACATAAAGGAAGTAATCTCCCAACTGACCCAGGTACATAGCACCCATAGCCCCTACAAAGGACTAGATCTCTCAAAACTGCATGAAACCCTCCACACACATACTCGCCTGGTAAGCCTATTTAATACCACCCTCATTGGGCTCCATGAGGTCTCAGCCCAAAACACTACTGTCAGATGTGCCTCCCCCTGCACTTCAGGCCATATGTTTCTTTCTTTTTTTTTTTTTTTTTTGAGATGGAGTCTTGCTCTGTCGCCCGGGCTGGAGTGCAGTGGCCAGATCTCAGCTCACTGCAAGCTCCACCTCCCGGGTTCATGCCATTCTCCTGCCTCAGCCTCCCAAGTAGCTGGGACTACAGGCGCCCGCCACCTCGCTCGGCTAGTTTTTTGTATTTTAGTAGAGACGGGGTTTCATTGTGTTGGCCAGGATGGTCTCGATTTCCTGACCTCGTGATCCGCCCGTCTCGGCCTCCCAAAGTGCTGGAATTACAGGCTTGAGCCACCGCGCCCGGCCAGGCCATATATTTCAATCCCTGTACCTGAATAATGGAACAACTTCAGCACAGAAATAAATACCACTTTCGTTTTAGTAGGACCTCTTGTTTCCAATCTGGAAATAACCAATACCTCAAACCTCACCTATGTAAAATTTAGCACTACTATAGATACAACCAACTCCCAATGCATCAGGTGGGTAAGTCCTCCCACACAGTCTGCCTACTCTCAGGAATACTTTTTGTCTGTGGTACCTCAGCCTATCGTTGTTTGAATGGCTCTTCAGAATCTATGTGCCTCCTCTCATTCTTAGTGCCCCATGACCATCTACACTGAACAAGATTTATGCAATCATGTCGTACCTAAGCCCCACAACAAAAGAGTATCCATTCTTCCTTTTTGTCCAGAGCCGTGAGGCCCGGAAATTGCCACGGCCTCTGTTGCTTAAGCTCCGCATTGCGGAGACAAGATGGCGCACTTCCTGGTTCTTCATCATCAACTTTTCCCGTGCACGCGAACTTTTCCCGTGCCCCCGTAGATAAGTTCCCGTGCCCGGGAAAGACTAAGTCTACTGAGCATGTGTCTGGTGACGTCTCTCATTATTCACCTCCCCGCCTGCTCTGCCGCACTTCCTCTTTCTTACCAGCCTATATAAGCTGTACCAACGCCCTCAATAAACGAGACTTGATCCGGATACTGTCTTGTCTCCATTTCTTGTGTCTCTTGTCTCTCTAAATTCCCACCCCCTCCTCCAAGGTCTGTGTTAACGATCCCGCTGGACGGGACACGTGGCACCGAAACATGGGGCTTGGATACCAGGGAACTATGTGAGGAAGAAGGTGCATAGAAAGGCCGGCGACT
>NW_016811809.1:0-2906 GCF_001698545.2 Rhinopithecus bieti
CGAGAGCGCCGGAGCGAACTTCCTCAGCCCCTCCTCCTGCATGGGACCCGGGAACCTCGCCCAAGAGCGCCGGAGTGAACTTCCTCGGCCCCTCCTCCTGCGCGGGACCTGGGAACCTCACCCGAGAGCGCCGGAGCGAACTTCCTCGGCCCCTCCTCCTGTGCGGACCTAGGAACCTCGCCCGAGAACTCCGGAGTGACTTTGTCAGCCTCCATCGCCGGAGGCCGGTGAACCTTGCCTCTCCCTCACATTTGGTTTGTAAATAAAGTTTTTTTTTGCCTTGCCTACTTGCCTTTTCTCTGGCATTTGCTCTGGGGTCGCATTAAAGCAAATCAAAACACCTTCAAGATTCTCTCAAAGGTTTCTTTAAGCAAGAGTAATAACATTTGGTATAATACATTAAGTACAGAAATTACAGGATAAGGATATAAAAGATTTATTTTAAAATATATTGTTTTGAGTATAAATTTTGACATTTGGTATCATTTTCTTTCCTTTAATAAAATATATTAGAGATTTTATAGTAGAGATTTTCAAATTTAATTGTTCAGAAATATATTTTGAGCCCAGAAAAATACTTTCTATTACTTTTAAATATCCTCACATCCAAATATATCTCTAATATTCTCATGAATATTTTCACAGAAATTTAATACACATATTTCCCATTTAAATCATACATTATCAAAATGCCATCTCAAAAGTAATGTGCCGAATCTTTCTATTATCAACCTATGAAAGATTTTCTTTTGATTAAGAGCAACATACATATTTAAAAGCTACTGTTTATTTCCTCACACCAAACCCACAAAGTTCAGGACCATAAACATACTTTCTTTCTTACATTAATGAGGGGAAAATGAATAATCTAGCAACTGGTCTCAAAAACATTTCTAAACATAGAAAGGAGGAAGCAAATGAGTTTTTAATACAGTGAATACAGTTCAGTAAGCTCATTAGCATCGTATCCAAACCTCTTAGAATACTGTATTAAAACCCTGACAATCTCCCTAGGGGTAGAGATAAGAAGTCTTTTTTTTATATATATACTTATCCCCTGAAATATTAAGGGACAGCAAAAAGTGTTAATTTACTTTCCACCTCCCCTATTCCCACCTCTTCATAAGACGGAAGACAAAGGTGACTTCGGCTGATAAATTCTTGGGTGATTCTAGCTCACTAGGATTATTCTTTTCTGATATTGTTGTAACACTTACTGACTCAAAATTTACTTAATATTTTCAAAAATGGCAGTGAATGAGTTCAATGAGAGAACAGGGAAGTGAAGAAGACCCAGATTACAGATTGAATCCCAGGATGAAATCTAAAGAAATTACTTTATTATCTGGAGGCCATTAGCTACTATTTTTTTACTATTAAGCAGACCCTATACACGTGCATTTTTGTTTTCAAAAAGAGAGAGAGGTGTGAATAACCTTGTCCAATCCATAATGAAAAACCTCAGATTCACTTAATGTACATATATCATTGTGTATCAGCATTAATATCCCTGTAAAGGGTGACACAGTACTCTTCTCCTCTAAACAAGTGATGACAGGTAGATATTATAGGTAGATACATAGACAGATGGATCTCAAGATTTTAAAACTAGAGCTTACACAATCTTCTTAAGCTAAGGAAATCGGTCCCTACCCTGTTCTCAAGCTTACCTCAGGCATAAACATTTTAAAATATTATTATGATTATAAAGGTAACACATTACTATTGTTACAAGATGGAGACAACAGGAAATAATTTTTCAAAAGGAAATTAAATATCCCAAAAAGCCACTACTGGGAGAGAATCTATGTTACCATTTTGGTGTATTTTTTCCTAGTCTTCACACAAAAGTCTAGCACTTTTTATATTTTCCCAAATTCTTTCCCCGCTGAAGTCTGGTAAAATTCCCTTCAAGATGTTTAGGCTTTCAAAACCTGCAGCATTGCAACCACTTTGTGAGACAAATGGATTCAAAATCCAGGGAAGGAGTGCCTAAATGTAGGTGAGGAGAGTAGATTAGATGAAGAAATGGGTGGGAAAACCCTTTTATACTTTCCAGACTCCTAGGGACATGGTAAGAAAAAATGCATTACTATTGCGATATACTATTCTACTTGCCACAATTTTAAGTTAGATAAGATTCCAAATTAAAATAACTTTGTGCATAAACAAAATTCTAGAAGGCTTAGTTATTCTAAATGACTAATTCCTGGAGATGCTAAGATTGTCTTGGCATCACTGTAGAATTTTCATAAACACAGGGACATTGACTGATTGCATCCAAAGATACATCCCAATCACTCAGAATAGAATTCACAGACCACAAATAGTTCGTTTGACTAATATTCCTGAAGTCACTCAGCACACTACCATTTGCATATTGTAAAAGATTTAATGAAAAATTCATAGAGGACTTGAT
Organism: Rhinopithecus bieti; assembly: GCF_001698545.2. Classification (NCBI taxonomy): domain Eukaryota; kingdom Metazoa; phylum Chordata; class Mammalia; order Primates; family Cercopithecidae; genus Rhinopithecus; species Rhinopithecus bieti. The sequence continues at coordinate 2,420 of NW_016811809.1, forward strand.
TACACTAATGAGTTTGGTTATATTGGGCCTTTCTTTATAAACCTGGATAAAGTAATGTTAATAATACTAGCCTACTTTTGTGCCACACTTTACAACACTTTCAAATGCAGCCTAGTTTTTAAAAAAAGTGCTACTGGAAGGAGAATTAGCAGATAAGATATTGGTAAATGAGGGAATTAGGGTAATTTAATGCATTGGTTCAGATCTAAATTTTTTTTTTAGCATATTAGTGTTTTGCCCAACCAAGTGCCAACAGCTAAATGTACACTACACAACTTTAGGACTATGTACAATGCCTCCCTTACTCCATATTCTTCCTCTCAACTTGGGTTAACCAAATCCATGCTCTTGGAAGCATATACCCATTGCACTTTGTATACTTTGACCTACCTTCATAGCTCAAAAGCCTCAATCCTTCCTTACCCCCTTTTATCAAGCCAACTTCTCTCTCTCTCTCTCTCTCTCTCTCTCTCTCTCTCTCTCTCTC
>NW_016811809.1:5896-15545 GCF_001698545.2 Rhinopithecus bieti
AAAAAAAAAAAAAAAAAAAAAAAACTAAATCAAAATGACCTAAACATTAGATAGCAGAAGCAAACTAGTATAGTATCCATGTGATAGATTATTTGTTTGTGTGTTCCTTGCTAAAGATGTGATGCCCTATTAAAGTATACAAAGAATATGCTTTCATTGGGTTTGTGAATATCTCTTCTAAGTGTCAATTTTATTAATGATGCTCTAGGCTTTAAAATAATCAAAGAAGTTACTACATGAAAAAGATACTTGCACATGCATATTTATAGTAGCACAATTCACAACTGCAAAAATGTGGAACCAACCTAAATGCCCATCAATCAACGAGTGGATAAACTGTGGTATATATAAATAGAATGAAATACTACTCGGTTATAAAAAGGAATGAATTAATGGCATCTGGAGAGACTTGGACGAGATTGGAGACTATTATTCTAAGTGAAGTTACTCAGGAATGGTAAACCAAACATTGTATGTTCTCACTCATAAGTGGGAGCTAAGTTATGAGGATGCAAAGGCATAAGAATGACAATGGACTTTGGGGACTCAGGGGGAAAGGATGGGAAAGGCGTGAGGGATAAAAGACTACAAATATGGTGCAGCGTACACTGCTCGGATGATGGGTGCACCAAAATCTCAAAAATCACCCCTAAATAACTTACTCATATAACCAAACACTACCTCTTCCCCCAATAACCGATGGAAATTAAAACAAAAATATTATGATCAATTAAGAATAGAAAGATTTAAAATGTGCCATTAAATAAAGTACTTAATATTTTAAGAAATCACTTTCTGTTTCAGTGAACACAAACTTACATAAAATGGAAGCATACTTTAATTCCTGGATGACATTTTAACCATTGTTCTTAGGGGGTTGGATTTTTTGCAGTCTCCTGATACAGAACTCAAAAATGATGAGCATCAACTGTATATTCTTCACCACTTTAAAGATATTACTCCATTTGTTTTCTAGATTCTACCATAAAAAAAAAGTATGGCATTTTAGGCATTCTGTCTTTTCAACCTTGCTGATTTTAGAATTTTTTCTTTATTCCTGATTTTCTGAGGTTTCACTAGTGGTGGTATGACTTTAATCTTAATTACCTCTACAACGGTTAATGTTCACTTCTAATCTGAAAGTATATATCTTTCTCTAATTCTGAAAAAACCATTTTTAGATGTCCTCTCTCCAAACATTCCTTCTTTGCCATTTCTCCTGTTTCTGAGAATCCTAATTCCCATATACTGGAACCCCTCAATAGATCATCTGTGTAGCTTAACTCTTCTTCCATATTTTTTATCTCTATGTAATTTGGCTGTGTGCTATAAATCCTCAGCATTATCTTTTGCTAATTCTTTCTTAAGTTATATGAATACCTATATGCACAATTTTGACACTTTTATGTGATGTCTCCTCATTTTTGATTCACAGTTGCCTGTTTTTGTTTCATTAATCTTTTAATATTCCTTTTCTGTCTTTTGATGATTTTGACCATAGTTAATTACAAGCCATTTATTACTATTTGCTTGTTGATGAACCAAATTCATTTTCTAATGTCGGGGGTTTCTTTTTTAAGCTTTTTTCCTGGACATTGATTTTTTTTTTCTTTTTTTTTTTTTTTTTTTTTTTTTTTTTTTTTTTGAGACAGAGTTTCGCTCTTGTTGCCCAGGTTGGAGTGCAATGGCATGGTCTCGGCTCACCACAACCTCCCCATCCTGGGTTCAAGCAATTCTCCTGCCTTAGCCTCCTAAGTAGCTAGGTTTACAGGCATCCACCACCATGCTGGGATCATGGGTACCGCAACCACACCCAGCTAATTTTTGTATTTTTAATATACATAGGGTTTCACCATATTGGTCAGGCTGGTGTCAAACTCCTGACCTCGGGTGATCCACCCTCCTCGGCCTCCCAAAGTGCTGGGATTACATGCATGAGCCACCCTGTCCAGCCGGCATTGAGTGTTTTTCTTTAGTTGGCAACTTCAATTTGCATGAAAGCATTTTTTTTCTCTGCTCTCTCTCTGAACTCATTCCTCCCTTCTATCAGTTTGGAGCTGCCTGCATCTGGACTGTCCAGGAGAGGTATTGCATGAGGGCATGCATTCCAGAAAAGGGAACTAACACAGACTGTCTTGGAACAATCAGGTAGTTTGGCCTAGTTTTGAGTCCTTCTCGCCATCCAATGTATGTAAAATAGAACAAGCAGCTTAAGTCAGCCTTACTTTCCTAGCCCCTAATTCCCTGCAGTGAGATCTGCCCTGGTACCCTGATGTTTTGAGTCGAACTGGGTCCTCCACAAACTTATACATTGAAGTTCTAACCTCTAGGTTAGAACTAGGTTAGAACTAAGGTCTCTCAGAAGGTGACCTTATTTGGAAAAAGTGTCATTGCAGATGTAATTACTTAGAATTAGGTCATACGGAAGCAAAATGAGTTCCCAATCTAATAATTCTGGTGTCCTTCGAAAAAGAACACCATGTGAAGAGAAGGATACCTACACAGGGAGAAAGCCACATAATAATGAAGGCAGAGATTGGGGAGATGTTTCTGCAAGCCAACAATCAGCACTGATTGCCAGCACCACACCGGAAGCTAGGGAAGAGGCCTGGAACAGATCCTTCCATAGCACCTTTAGAAGGAGCATGGCCCCTCTGGAACTTTGATCTCAGACTTCTATCCACCAGAATGATTAAACAATAAATGTTGGTTGTTTAAGCCTTTATTTCAGCAGCCCTAGCAAACTAACATATCTACCATATGTGGGGTTCTTTAAGTCTCTGTTAGGAGTTTTTGTGCCTCGACTCTTTCCAGAAATGGAGCCCAAAATATCTGAGACTTTAGCTAAGTCCGTCCACATCCACTTACAACTCAGTGTTTCTGTTGCTTTTTTGTAACATGAAAGGGTCTTCTTTTTATCTTAATTTTTTTAGTTTGGTTTTTTAAACCTAATTTTTAAAATATATTTTATTTACCACTAACATACCTCTGGACAGAATAAAAGAGTTTAATATGGGAACTCACATTATAATAATTCCCCAAAATACCTATTTTCTAAATATTATATAAGAAACATATATTCTTTTATAAGTGTAATAAGGATTTTAAGGAAAAAGGAAAAAAGAACATTTAACCAATGCATATTTTGATCCATCGGTTTAACAATATTTTCACAGAGGAAGAAAAAATGTGAAGAAAAGAGATGAAGAAGCACAACAGTAACAACACCAAAAAAAACCATCAAAAAGGAAGATCCGTATTGACATCTAAGAGGTAGTCAGATTTACTCTATACACAGATTCCAGGAACAGGAAAATATATTTTTAAATCAGTAATAAAAATTGATTGTCATTTTATTTTCCTTTGATTAATATTAAATATTTTCTAATCCACTGTTCTAGATATAATGATTCCCTTAATTCTTTCACTGACCAGCTTTCACCCACGTCTGTTTAGAGAAAAAAATTGCAACACTAAATCAGATCCCCTAAGAAATGGGTGTTGGTGGCATCAAGTTTCCTAGAAGGTCTTTTAGGAAGTTGGGTGGAAGGATACACTTTGCTGCCTGGAGACCAACATTCATACGCATTTGTGCTATTTTCTCTGACGAACAGCTTGCACTGTTAAAATAAACCGCTGATAAAACCTTTCAATGATTCCAGATTCAGAGTATCTGCAAACATCAGCCATGGCCAATAAACCAATCAAACAGCCTAAAAAATTGTAAACAGAGTTGCAGTCAGTTTGTAACATATATTTAAAAATATCCAACAAACCTAGGATCTAGGTCATGCATATAAAAAATAGATGATAATTATATAAAGCAAGGGCAATTGAATTATCTCCCATACAATTCTTATCACATTTTATCATACACTTTTAAAAGCATTTCTGGTATATAAGCTAACACACTTTCAATGTAAATTCCTCATTGGAGAGATTATAAATATCTTTGCACAAGATGTTTATGGGGTAGGTGTCATTGTAGAAAGAGTACTAGATTTGGAGTAAAAAACAAACTCTGGTGCCATAAGTTATTGATCATAAGAAAATTTTAGTCTTTCTGAGTCCTCTTTTCCTCATAAGTAGAAGCAGGAATAGTATCACTTTCCTTACATGGTAGATTATATCAATAATGAAGTGTTATTTAACAATTTCTTTACATTATTAGAAAACATGGGGAGAAAATGACTGAAAACAGAAAAAAAGTAAAATTCAGCAAAAACAAATTATCTCCTTGAAAAGTAAAGATACATCATGGCATCGTTATTTCAACTTGTGAAAGAATATATACGTGTCTAGTCATAATGTGCAGGCTGACTTAAGTGCGTGGCTTAGGCTCAGATACACTGGCCCTGATCTTTTTGCTTCATGTTTTGAATCAGTATGGTGGAGTCAGTGATTTGAATGGTATTTGGTTCACATAAAGGGCCTGATGGACCAAACTCACATAGGTTCAACTGAATTCCTATTTATGGATATATTAGTAGATAAAAAACCTTGGACTGTTCTTTTTTCACAGTGAATCATGTTCCTGGTGAGTAGATCTATTCAATAAATCAAATTATAGATGGGAAAATAGCCTTTGCACTATGAAAAAGAAAGTCATGAGCCTTCACTTCCATCAAGCTGAAGAAGCCCAGTGAGACTTGCCCTCGTCTGATGGGCTGGAAAGCAGGCCGTTCCTTGGGCAGAGTCAGAAACATTCAATTAGTCAATTTTTTTTTTTTTTTTTTCTATGAGCCAGCAATGTGTTGGGTCTTAGGTAGTATACAGATGTATGGGAAGGACGCTGTACTCAAGGAATGTTGAGTCTAATAAGACAAATGTGTGAACCCCTAACTATAATAAAAATAAGATTGAGTTTTGTGTAGATTTTATGTGAGTGTGCCGTGAGTAATGGAAAGAGAAATGAAAGGAAGCAGGCCGAGCGTGGTGGCTCACGACTGTAATCCCAACACTTTGGGAGGCTGAGGCAGGCGGATCACCTGAGGTTGGGAGTTTGAGACCAGCCTGACCAACATGGAGAAACCCGTGTCTACTAATTAGTCAGGCGTGGTGGTCCATGCCTGTAATCCCAGCTACTTGGGAGGCTGAGACAGGAGAACTGCTTGAACCCTGGAGGTGGAGGTTGCAGTGAACGGAGATCACGCCATTTCACTCCAGCCTGGGCAACAAGAGCGAAACTCTGTCTCAAAAAAAAAAAAAAAGGAAAGAAAGAAAAAAAAAAAGAAAGAAAGAAATGGAAGGAAGCAAATGTTGGGGCACTAGGAGTGTAAGAAGAGTAGGCATTTTCCATACATTTTCCCATTCAATGTAACCTTCCCAATAGTTCCACGAAGTAGAGATACCACCCATATATTAGCTATGGTCAATTTGTCCTCAGGACATCTAGAGAAGATTAGCTTCAATAGTCCTTTTGCCATTAGTTGACGGGGACAGTGGATAATTGGGAAATTATATCCTCATTCGTGGGAAGCTGAGAATTCCTGCTACAGGGCAGACAGAATGGTATGAATGTCCTTGCTGCACTGATGTTTTCATTTATCGTACGTGATAAATCAGAAATATTTGTTTTATGGAATGTAATAATTTTTTCTGTTACAATATTTATAACTATAAATTTTTAATTATTTAAGCACCTCCCTTATCCCCCTTTATTCGCCAAAGCATCCTAGTTTAGGCAATCAGTGTAACTGAAGCAGTGCCCTTGTCTGGGGTAAATTCCCAAAGGTTGTTGTCTCAACCCAAGGGAATCAAGGACATGGACACATGAGAAATGGGTTTAGGAGCGGAGGTTTAATAGTCAAAAGAAAAAGAAAGGAGAATAGCTTTCTCTCCTGGGAGAGAGAAGGGCACCTGAAAGGGGCTTCCGGCCCGGAGGAAGAGTACACAGGATTTTATAGACAGGCTTGAGGAGGCAGTGTCAGATTTACATAGGGTCCAAAGATTGGTTGGACCAGGTTTGATGTTTACATAGCATGCAAGGAAGCTGGCCACCCTACCCTAATCTTTTATTATGCAAATGAAATCTCTACTTGGCGAGCTGCCACGGTGCCTGCTCCTTACTGTGCACATGGTTGACAAGGAAAGGGAATGATGGAGCCGCCATGTTGGACATGCCTAGTCCCAGGTAGCCTTTCCTATTGGCACATCTGCCAGCATTCAAGCAAGCTTCTAGTTTGCTTGTCTATGTCTGCAGATTTATTTTACAGACTGCTTTTTGTTATAAAACAAATGATTTGGGGCTGCTTTTATTAGAAGAAAACCTTACTGAGGACTTCCTTACCTTCACTATCTGCCTAAATAATTTCTTAACTCCTATATCATTAAAATTATTCTATTCTGTGATCCTGGTACTCACCTGGCCTAAGTGCACCTGTGCAACAGTGTACAGAGATACTACTTGAAGCATTGCAACTGTCCTTCAAGTTCCACCCAGCCATGAGACCCAGAATTTTCTCTAGTGATATTTGACTAAAGTAGGGAATTGCCAACTAGTTCTCCAAACCTCAGCGAAGATAAGAACAGACTTCAATTTTTAGCCAGGCCAAGAAACTCCAAGGAGCTGCCTAGGCAGACTTAACCTGTCATCTTACCAACCTCACTGTAAAAAACAGGAATTTACACCATGAAATCTCTAAAATTATTTTTTATGATTATATTTCACATTATTTACTTTCCAGAAAGAAAGAAAATAAGAATATTTCCTGAACCAAATTTTGAGAAACATTAATCAATAATGTTTTATTTATAAATTTCTTCATATAAAATGTTATAAAATCTATATATAGTTATATATGTATACTTAGTAGCACCCTTAATAAATTGACTTCATTAAAAAGAGAAAGCTCACATTAAGTTAGGATATTCCTAGAAAAGTTGGGTTATGTCCTCAGTTACTTAAAAAGAAATAATAATAACAATACTTGGGAATAAGTGGTTCCAAATTATAAATCAGGTGATAGATCCTCCTAAATTATTCTAAATTACTTTTCTCTAGCTTTAGAAAAAGAATAACAACCTATATATAAAGATAAATCCCCAAATTGTCTAATGCCTTATTAGCCTGAAAAGGAATGTTTTGACTCCCTTATATTTAAAATAGCAAACTATAATTAGCATGAACTGAGCAAAAATTTTTTTAAAAAAAATTGTAGGCTTAATCATAGAGGATATCATCACTATAACAAGCAGGAACGAGCCATGCATAAAGCATAATTTGAAAAGTCCAGGTCCTACTTGGCATATGGACATATCATATAAGCCAGTGCTTGAAAATAACAGTTGCAATAACAGCCTGGGAGTAATATCCAAAAAAGGAAACAGATATATCAAAGTGAAAAAACAGATCCTGTAATTATTACTTTACTTGGTGAGGCAAGGAAGCTCATTGCTTTTTGAATAAAGTAAGTAAGTCTTCCAAGAAGACTATAGGGAAAACTGTCCCTTACTGAATTTTACCCATGAGCCCAGGAAGTTAGTTTACCTAATTTTGTCTCCCTTGTCTAATGAAGGATTAGATAATCACTAGGGATAAAACAGGACAGCCAATGGAAGGAGAGAGACAGATAATTTCAAATAGGATATGTTTCTTACTTTAACCTACCTCTGGCCTAATGGTCTTTGGAAACTTAAAATAATTTTAGAGAAATTATAATGAACGAATACATTTAGGAGTTAGACATGTGATTTGGTATAATAAAAATGAACAAGAATATATTATTAATGTTAATTTCAGTTCTGTAATTCCAAGTCCTAATACTTGATCCAAAATGGCTTTCATGACTTAAATTATATACTAGAAACTAAGAATGTTGCCAAATTTAATGCCAATCTGGTGTTATATGTTTAAGTTATATAACAAAGAATGAATATTAACTAATATCCCACTAATGTGTTTAGTAGAGAAGGATGACTAGTAGCAAGCATGTGAAGTCTTTTTGTGTATATTTTTAAAAAAATTACTATGAATGCTAGTGGTCTAGTTACCATAGCCTGAGTTTCTTTCACCATAGCTAATAATAAAACATTCTTGCATGTTTTAAATTTAACAAGTTTATATTTTATCCAATTTTTCTCTTTGAATATTTTACTGGATGTAAAATAATGTTAAAATTTGAGGAAGCACAACAGTGCTATTTTGAAAATATTTTTTTATTATAAATGTATTCCATGTTCAAGGTAAGAAAAAAGCATAAACAGTGCAGAGAAAAAACAATTGAAAATAAAAAGTCTCTCCCTTTTAATGACCCTCTCATATTTTCCCAGACCCAGAGGTTAAAATACTATTAATAACTTCCTATGAATTTATCCAGGTATCTTAAAATACCAGTTCTAACACACACATGCATGCAAGGTTTAATATAGTGTAGACAATTTTTCATCTGTACATAAGTAACTATTTTATTAATTTTGATCATTACCTTATGTTTAAATTTGTTAACATTTTTTATTAAGGCATGAAAGTCTAGGTAAGTAAATAGCTTTGTAAATAGGTCTGGGACACAACGGATATCCTCCCTGATAAGCCGATGGAAAAAAGACAATGACGTATCTAAGAAAATCACAGGTGATGATTTTGCTAATTGTCTTTTCTGTGAACATTACGTAGGCCAGAGGCTCTGGCTTTTTTATTTTATAGAATATAGTCATTTGAGGAAACACTATTAAGCAAGATGTCATTCGTAAAACATTTGTGTTTTAACAAGATGAGGGGTATTTTTATTTTTATCAACTTCTCTCATGCAGAATCACTTAGAAACATTGGCATTTTCAATGAACTTCATATTTGAGGAAATGAATACAAGCCCATATTTTGAAAATAGAACAAAATGCAATTTTATTTGTTAAATTACTTGAAATAGCAATCTAACTGGATTTTTGAGTAATTGAGCTTCCTTTCTCTTCAGCTACTAGTCTTTTAATATTAAACAGCCCCGCTAACATTTTGCAGATAATCATGCCTAAAGTAGTGCTTAAAATTGGGCTGTTAATGAGAGTGCTGGCAGATCTGAGGTTCTTGCAAAATCTATTATAGATTGTTTTAAAACTTTATTAAGGGTATATCAGATGGGTCCATAAAATACAGGGATGTTTCAATACAGAATGTGACTTTTATTAGTCCTCTCATGAAAAACGGCATCAGTTTGATTCGAGATGGCAATAAAAAATATATAGCCTGTTCTAGGGAGCTCCATTTTCCCAGATCTTGAGATTTGTGATTAGTAGGCAAAGAATTTATATCACATAGCAGGTAAGGTAATGGACAAAGTAAGATTTACCATGCCAAAACTTTCCATAGAAAGTCAAATCCATACAACCTGGCTAATGTGGCATTCCTCCTGATATTTCCTTTAAGTGCATTCAAGGATTACATACATGCGTTTTTGATGCTCAGTATTAGGAATGAGATGATCCATTTATATATAATAGTTATAGTAGGTTACAGTTACATAATTATAAATATATTATATTTATAGATAATAGTTATAATAGGTTAAGAGTTATGTCTGCTCAAAACTACCAGAAACTGTTTGCGAGTTCCACACCTTCTTTAAGATATCTTAAGAAAAAAAAGAAGTTAATGACATTATAATTTATAACATGTTCAATTTTCTTGACTTTCTGTTTTTTTTTTTTTAACAAA
>NW_016811809.1:19305-49490 GCF_001698545.2 Rhinopithecus bieti
TGCACACGTATGTTTATTGTGGCACTATTCACAATAGCAAAGTCTTGGAATCAACCCAAATGTCCATCAGTGACAGACTGGATTAAGAAAATGTGGCACGTATACACCATGGAATACTATGCAGCCATAAAAAATGCTGAGTTTGTGTCCTTTGTAGGGACATGGATGCAACTGGAAACCATCATTCTCAGCAAACTATCGCAAGAACAGAAAACCAAACACCGCATGTTCTCATTCATAGGTGGGAATGATCAATGAGATCACTTGGACTCTGGAAGGGGAACATCACACACCGGGGCCTATTATGGGGAGGGGGAAGGGGGGAGGGTTGACATTGGGAGTTATACCTGATGTAAATGTTGATGGGTGCAGCACACCAACATGGCACAAGTATACATATGTAACAAACCTGCACGTTGTGCACATGTACCCTAGAACTTAAAGTATAATTAAAAAAAAAAATACAACTTTGGTTAAAAAAAAAAAAAAAAGATACTCAGTGGTTGTTTCTACCCATTCAGTGGCCAGAGCGGTGGCAGCTGCAGACCAGTTCTCCATGGTAGGCTGTGTTATAGTCTTCAGTAGGGAACTGCTGAATAGGCACAGAAGGCATCTGCATGCCTTCAAACCAGACTGCAACCGCAGGTTAAGGAGCAGTAAACTCAGCAGCTGGAGCAGTCCTTTCACCCTGAAATTCCTCCTTGGTTACAGCTTTCTCAGAAGCAGACTGCCCTTCCATTTTAGTGTCTTCGCAACAGTAGAAATCAGACATGACCTCCCATGGATGTTCACAGGAGATGGTGCCACACATGCACAGAACTTCCAGGCCAGCACCCACCACATCAGACCCATTCAGTGAGTTTCCTAGTTGTTGCATGGATGGCAATGTCCAAACAGTGCAGAGGAGAATGTGTGTTACACAGAGCAATGGTAGGTATGCTAACATAACATTCCTCTGTGAGGGGCTGGTGGTCAGTCCTGGAATCAGTATCCACCAGAAGACATGGCTCCCAGAAGGCTGCCTGGATCTGGATAGTAAAGTTTCCAGGAATAGAGCCACCAGCAATAGAAGTGGCTCCATTGGCAGCAGCAAACTTTGCCAAAGCCCACTGGCCAGTATTCCCTGAGGACATGACACTGACATCTGTCGTTAATGGCAACAATGGCACAAGTTGCCAGCAGAAGCTTCTCCCAGGTCTTCTTCAGATTTATGGTATAGATGCCATCACTTTTCTTTTTGGAAATGTACTGTTGCATTTGAAAGTCAGGTTGGTGCCATCTAAGTGAGTTTCTGCTGCAAGGAATTTGAGAACATCCTCCTTCATTTGCAGGATGTTAAGGGCTCTGGACATTGTGAAAGTTTCCCTTTAATTGCAATGGGAATCCAGAACAATACAGTACGGGCCTCTCTCTGAGTAGCAAGGAAAGCTACTATTATCTTCTGAAGCAGAATATCATAGCTGTTTTAGGTCTATTTTTAAGAATGCATAAACTTAAACTTGGGAACTCAGGCATTAGAGATTAATTATGCTTGGTGGGCACAGTGGCTCATGCCTGTAATCCTAGCACTTCGGGAGGCAGAGGTGGGTGGATTGCTTGAACTTAGGAATCTGGACCAGACTGAGCAACGTGTGAAAACCCCACCTCTACCAAAAATACAATTAGCTGGGTGTACTGGCGGGCAGCTGTGGTCCCAGCTACTCTGGAGGCAGAGGTGGGAGGATCCCGAGAGAGAGAGAGAGAGAGAGAGAGAGAGAGAAAGAAAGAAATTAATCATGTTTTCCAGGAGTCTCCTGAGAGAATATTTCAATCATGTCTACAGACTAATTTTTAAATTAAATTTTAATATAAAATTTGTATTGTGCTGAATTCTGAGAATACTTCCTTAATATTTCAGAAGTGAAATACTTCATTAAAACCTTACCGAATCCCATCTCTTCCAATGGCTTTACTCTGATCTGTCTTGTACCCATTCATCCTTTCACATACCACTCAGTATAAATCTACTACATGCCAGGTCTTGTACAAGGCAGCAGTCAGGGCTACTACACAATTAAGGAATGATCCTCACCTTCAAGACATCTATACTCTGATGAGAAAGACAGCCAATTTAACAGATAAATATAATACACCATCTGAAGTTCTAATAGTAATTTTGTTCAGAGAGTTCTGGGATCACAGAGAAATAAAAGGATTAAACGTTGACTATATACTAGAGAAAATGAAGCCCAGAAAAGTTCAGAGAGAAGATGATTGTGAGCTAGTTATATTCTCTCCATCCCTGTCTCCCCACCTCCAACCTGCCATTAAGCCTCTCTCCCATCATTCTATCCCCCTTTTAAATGATAATACCATGTGATTGTTAAGGAGCTTTCCCATAGTAAATTTCTCTACTGCGTGGTCACATTTTTTTTTTTTTTTAAATAGGAGTTGGGGAATATTATGCTTCCTAATAGTCGAAGTTATAATCAGGTTATTAATGACTTCAGAAGGAGAAATTACATTTCTACCTACCCTAAACTTTAAGATCTGTCCTAATATCTTCTGCTTTTTCTGTAGTAAGATATATTTTGAAGATCACTCTTCTGATTAAGTCTTATTCCCTTGGCTAGGTTCCAGGTTCAATGGGATTTAGGAACACATTAACATACCATCAACGAATTATTTCATGGCATCAAAAAATTTCATATTTGCAAATACCTTTGCTATTGACATATCCTTTTCACCAAGACACTCATTTTATTCTCAAAAAAATTCCATCTCACGCCTGTAATCCCAGAACTTTGAGAGGCCGAGGCAGGCGGATCACAAGGTCAGGAGATCAAGACCATACTGGCTAACACGGTGAGACCCTGTCTCTACTAAAATACAAAAAATTAGCTGGGCATGGTGGCGGGAGCCTGCAGTCCTAGCAACTCGAGAAGGCTGAGGCAGAAAAAAGGCGTGAACCCGGGAGGCGGAGCTTGCAGTGAGCCGAGATTGCGCCACTGCACTCCAGCCTGGGGGACAGAGCAAGAATCCGTTTCAAAAAAAAAAAAAAAAAATCCCTAAGTTTGTTTGGGCATATGTTTTTATTCCCCTTTTAGAGATGAGAAAGCTAAGATTCTCCAAGTGCAGTAGCAGAGACTGTACTAGACTCTGTGACTGTTTTCTTTCCCTTCATGATGTCTTTCATGCACATGCCCAAATTAAATTAGTTCCAGGAGTGATCATTACAACACAAGGAAGGTTTAAAAACTAGTCAGCGATTTTGAATATCTACAGGAAGTAATAGTCCTAGCACTCAAAGTATTAGAACTGCTTATTTTTTCTTAAACATATATCTTATATACATGCTAATATTTGACCTATGCTTTTAATTATTTAGTGATCATAGCAAGTAAATTATTACTTTTGATTTTAATTGAAAAAAATCTTGTTGAATAGCAATATGATTTTATATCTAGCCTCAGGCTTCTCTGTGTGTATATGTGTGTGTGGGTGTGTGTGGCAGGTTGGGGATGCTCTGAGATTACCAAATATAATTATAATTATAATAGCAATTATAGTTATAATGAATATTGTAATAGTGAGTTAGAAAATTATTTTCTCCTAATAAATCAATGAGTGAAAAGAAAGTCTATGTGAATATGAGCTATGTGTTAAGTTGTTAGACTACAGTGACAGCTGAAGAATTTACATAACGCTATTATCAAAAGCCATTTTCTTCCACAGAAAGTTGTGGAGAGGTCTACCAAGTCTCACCAAGAACAGCAGTTTCTAAAGATAAACTTTAGACAACAACCCAGAGTCCCAAATGATTAGGGGACATTTGATAAAGATCAGATAAAATGGAATAAATGATAATCTTTGCTGTAAATCATGAAACTGGCAAAGAGAAGAACAACAGCCATGTAGAGAGGCCCTATACCTTAAAGAAACTATTGACAATAACTTTTTCATCTCTAATCTTCCACCTAAGGATTTATACTCAAGCAAGTCTGAGATGTCATCTGGGAAGTTCTGGCTAGCTGCCACTGAAGACTTCTCTCAGGATGAAATGACTATGACGAATTCTCTTCAATCTAAGGTGGGCTTTGCCACTTCATTTTATCTCCCTGCTGCAGATGAATATGTAAAATCCGAAAATGACCTAATGGTTTAGAGGTCTTAATGCTGCATTATCATCATTAGCCAAACAGAAATCAGAAAGTTATTTGTCAAGCATATAAGCTGCATTAGTCAGCTTTTGTTGTAATAACAACCCAAAGGCTAAGGGGCATACAACCACCAATATTTTTTCCTTGCTTAGAGGTCTCAGGTTGGCTGTCGCTCTACTCAGCTCTGTACATCATTCTAGGACCTAGATAAAAGAGTAGACTCTGTCTGGGACTTGTTTTCTTTATAGCAGAGGACAAAGATGGAAGAGTTCATGCTAACCTATGGACTCACATTTAAAACATCTGCTTAGAACTGGTGCTATATCACATTAATTGTTATGCTATTGACCCAACCAAGTCACAGGCCCAAGTCAACCAATGGATGGGTTGCCTTCAGGGGAGTACCCAAATCCACATGTATTTATAAGGGACGAAACATACATTTTTATATGTCTCTTATGGAGCAGAGGAAGCATAGCTGGGAACTGTGCTTATTATTGATTAATTGTCTTCTAGCTCCAAATTCATTATTCTTGCCTTCACTGTGAAAGTGGATCTGGGCCCTTTAATTTCCCTTTGTCAGTAGACACTACGTTAAAACTTGCCAGTAGAGGGCAATGGAAAGACGTTGTAGAGTACGTCATCATCCTTCCTGGTTCCAGTGTACTTTTCCAGACAGGTTCCTGATGTAGCTTCTCTTATTCCTGACTCCCCTAAAGCAGATGATTTCTCCAGTCTGGCTCTTGGAGCCTGTGTAACCTTTTCAATGTCTGCCTCCCATAGTTCAGACTTCTTCTTCAGCAACTGGTTTTCTCAATGTGTCCAACTTTCCCAGCACCTAGCCTTCAAAACGCAGGCCCTTTCTCCAGCATTATTCGCTGGCAGTGTGGTGGCTTCTAGGGTTTACAGCTAGGTTGCTACTTTGCACATAGCTTCTTCAATCCCATCTTCTACAACGCAGCAGCTTCTCTGGTGCCAGGCTCCTGCAGCACATGTAGTTTCTTTAGCACTTGACTTGTGCAGTCACCGGTGGCCAGCAGCATCCAATGACCAGCAACTTCCCCTGACTCTCCCCTTGGGCAAAAGATAACTTACCTTGAACAGTTTTCTCCCACACCCTAGACTATAGATTGCTGGCAAGTTCCAGAAGCCAGATTTCCAAGTTCTGCTGGTGTGGCAACACAGTGGTTAACTGCCATTCAGCTAACTGTGGTTGCACTCTTTCCAACTAGGTCTGGATCTCAGCCCTGGGGGAGTCTCTTCTTTGGGTGAAATGCAATAAGTTCACCCCTAGAAGGTAGTAGTTGAAATCCCGTATTTTTTAGCATTCTCTTTATTTCTTATAGGCCAGTTCCCTATTACTCCAACCTCCTGTTATAGTTAATTCTTTATATTAAACTTCCCATGTTCAAATTACTGTGCAGTTTCTTACTCTCCTGATTGGACCCCGACTGATACAGGAACTATAATATAAGCTATCACAGAGATCTAACAAATGGAATCAATGAGATGAAACTTGCTGTTTAATGGGATAAATTAGCCTAACATATCCATTTGCACATAGGACAGGGATTCTCAAAGTCTGTTGGTTAAGGCTTCATCTTTCTTGGGCATTCTTGGATGGGTTTTTCTCTTTGTGCATCTCTGTATCTGACCACACTTGATTGCCAGGATTTTTCTTAAGCTCTATGAATAGCATCAGATTATAGTCAGGCTCTTTAAGCCTCTCTGAGAACAGAATTAATTCTCCTTATTTTTCTCGACTTGATTTTGTGTTGAATTTTAAAGGACATCTAATTTTTTTCTTTCTTTCTCCAAATTCTTGAGCTTAGCCTACTGGCTCCCTCACTTAGGCCAGTACACATACACATTAGAAAAGACCTATGAAGTACAACATTTTTAAAAGCACCAATCCCTTAAAAGTATAATTGCTACCTCTCAGTTCTGATAAGCTTAATAATCTATAACTATGAACTTAATTATCAGAGTATGTGTGAAGTATATATAGAAACACAAGGATAAAATTTGTATAAGCACTTCTGTTAAATAAAAATATATCATACAAAATCATATAAACTTTCATAATTTAAAATTTATTTTCTGAGAACCAGCACAGCAAATGCAAACCATTTTATTGGGCAAAAAGGAATCTAACTTGCACTTTATTGTTCATTTATTTATTTATTTATTTTTGAGACGGAATTTCACTCTTCTTACCCAGGCTGGAGTGCAATGGTGTGATCTCGGCTCACTGCAATCTCTGCTTGCCAGTTCAAACGATTCTCCTGCCTCAGCCTCCCGAGTAGCTGCGATTATAGGCACCCACCACCATGCCCAGCTAACTTTTCTTTTCTTTTTTCTTTTTATTTTTAGTAGAGATGGGGTTTCATCATGTTGGTCAGACTGGCCTCGAACTCCTGATCAGGAGGATCAGGCCACCTCGGCCTCCAAAATGTTGGGATTATAGGTGTGAGTCACTGTACCCAGCCTGTAACTAGCACTTTAAATTAATATGTGAATATATTTTTTGTAGAAGTGTTGGAGACTGAAGCTATTCCTCTCAATCAAAAAATGAGGAAATCAAAGAATTATTTGAGAAAACACATAATGTTTTATTTTCTTGTCTAAAATCTGTTCTAAACTGACTACTGATGTGGATAATTGATGACAATAAGCTCAACATGAATATATTGAATACAAGGTAGGTGTCTAACATTGGGATACAACTGGGGAAATCTAAGAAATGTTTTTGAGAGAGACACAGAAACAAAGAAAGTCAAATGGAAAACAAGGTTACCTTAAAGCTGTGCCTAAAAAGCCAAGTAGAATCCATAGCTGCTGTAATGTGTGATAAAGTTTAATTGCTGCTTTTGCTTTGCTCTCTTCTAGCCTCTAATTTGATATAATCTCATATCTTACTAGATACCATAGGTTCTCTGTGTTAGCTATAAGATTCAGAAAAGTAGTTTTTATGTGGTCATTATAACCTCTAAAAATCTTTTCCTGGCCTCTTGCACAGAATTCCAGCTTTCTAATTACACTTAAAATTGTAGATTTATGCTTGTGAATTATGGCATTTACAACCTGAAAGAGACTTTGAAGATGTTCCATTTCTAATGTCTCATTTTATAGATGAGTAAGTTAAGGCCCAGAGAAGGGAAGAGATATATTCTGGGTTATAGAGATGGCGGTGAATCTGAAATCACTAAGGTTTCATAATGCCTACATTAGTGATCTTCATAGTGCCTAAAATCATGTGGACAAAAAGAGTGAATGTGGTTTGATAACAGAGAGTACTACTTGTAAAAATGAAAACTTGAATAGCTTTAACTGAAGGAAAAGGCTGGCCAGGGGCTGTCTTCATGCTGTGTGTTATGCTGAGAATGTGTGGCTCCTCGAGATCCCTATTTTTACCTAATTTAGGAACTATTACCCATATATGGCATATTCATCCTGATAAAAACAGAAGCAGCTAACTAACACTTGGAGATTCTGAGTGTGTCTCTGTGTATCTTTTAAGCAAATTTGTTTCTTTCCTTTTTTTAAGCAAACATTCTTTTCTGTTTGCTTGCTTACTTATTTGTATATAAAGAAACTTATTTTTAAAATAAGAGAAGTTGTTGCTCACTTCTCTTTGCAAACCATCTGGCAACTTCATTTTCCAATGACATCCAACAAAAGGGAAACAGTAAATACAGTAACAGGAGAAAAAGTAAAGACAGGTCATCTCATCAATGAAAGAACTTATTTACAACCAGATTTGAGCAGTGCTAAATATTATGCTCCAAAAGCATAATTAATAATAATATTGAGGGGAAGTTTCCATCTTTATACTTCTCATTAATTTGAAATTGACATAACCTTTGATTTAATGGGAAATAGAAACAAGCATAAAAAGGAAGTGTAGGTTCATAATGGAAGATAATAAGCAGGCTCTGCCAGATGGCACCATCAAAACCTATGGCAGGGCACACACAGAAATCAAGTACTGATTTTCAAATAAAAAAGGATGAATAAATACGTCTTCATCATTTTTATATAATCATTTTTCTATAATGTTAGAAACTTTCATATAGATACATCTGGTTGGAATGTGATATTTCTGTTTAGCGCTTTTAAAGATGCACTTATTCTATCACACTGCATTTTCCATTTTTGCTATCGATAATTGATTTATTATTATTATTCATCATCTTACTTAAAGAGACTTTGGTATGTCCCCTTTCCCTTGGGTCCATTGTGTCATCAGAATTAATTGATTCTTCCCTCTTTATACAACTTATGGATATTAATAGCTAGGCAATTTCACTGGACCATAAATCGTATCCCTGCCATTTCCATGTCTTTTTGTCTTTCTGAAACATCGTATGAATCATGCCCAGAACAACTTTCAGAAATCAAATTACCACCCTATCATTCCTCTACTCAGATATCCTCCATCAGAAACCACATTCCTATCCACTTACCTATGGGATTTACCTATTGAGTTGAAGCTATCCTCTGTCTAGCCCCAATAAGTCATCCACTAGTTCCCTGAATATACTCTCTACCCTATCCAACAAATTTTCTATTTCCAGAATACACAATTAAGCCATTTCTCAAAATGCTCTCTACTAAATATGAAATCCTTGAGTTTTAAACATTTTACTTTTCAAAGATTTCCAAACACGTTTGAAAAACATGTTTGGAACCCCGTGTTAAACAAAGTGAAATGATTCCCCTTTTGCCTGATTTGTTTTAAGAGAGCTTTAGCATGTAGTGACCCTTTTCCATGAAGGCAATTACTGGATACAGTGTGTTTATATTCATACATATGTTAATATTTATGTATTAAAATCTTTCTATGTATCTAAATTAAAAGCTTCAGAAGAATTAAAGGTATGGTTACCATATAATCCAGCAATTCAACTCTTAGGTATACACCCAAGAGAAATAAAACTTACCTATACACAAAATTTGCACGTGAATGTTTACAGTAGCATTAGCCATAATAGTCAAAAGGTGGAGACAGCCCAAATGTCCATCAACTGACAAATGGATAAACAGAAAGTGGTATGTCTATACAATGAAATATTATTTGTCCACAAAAAGGAATGAAGTACTGATACAACATGGATGAACCTTAAAAACATTATGCCAAGTGAAAGAAGCCAGTCACAAAACATTGCATATTATATAATTCCATTTATATAAAAGTTCAAAATAGAGAAATCTATAGAGACAAAGAGTGAATTTGTGGTTGCTTAGGGCTACGGGAGTGATGGGAGTGGAGGGAGGTGATCCTAAAATCTATAGGGATTCTTTTGACATGATAAAATGTTCTAATATCTACTGTAGTAATGATTGCATGTATTTGTGAATATATTGAAAACTTTTGAATTTTACAATTTAAATGGATGCGATGTATGGGCTGTGAATTTTATCTCAACAAACAGGTTGCTTAAAATGTTTCAGAATTTGATGGGTGCTGACGAGTTGATGGGTGCAGCACACCAACATGGCACAAGTATACATATGTAACAAACCTGCACGTTATGCACATGTACCCTAGAACTTAAAGTATATAATAAAAAAAAAAAAAAAAAGAAAAAGAAAAAGAAAAGAAAAGATGCACCAAAAGCTTCCAAACTGAGAAATAACTGGGTTTGACTGACATATATCCAACTTAGCAAATATCATGTATTGTATAAAGTGCGTGTTGGAGTACAAATAATGCCTTCTAAACATAGACTACAGTTCGCTATGGAAGCAACATTGTAATTATTGCTGGCCCAGTTTTTTCATGGTTTGACCATAAAAGCCTTGGGACTTGATGAAGTTTTCAGTACTAATGGAACTCGTGTGATCTCTACCCCAAATACATTTATTTTCCAAAAATAAAAAAATTAAAATAAATGGCCTTCAGAATTGCAGGCACCACATTGCTATCCCTTCTCTCATGGGCTGTATTATAATTTAGCAAATGCTTAATAATTATCTGGACACATTGCAAGACATGCAGCTGACAAAAACCCTTACTCTGTACCCAGTATGGGGCCGCTGGATCAGCACATTGCAGAGCCCAGGAGGGTCTGCCTAGAAATGCCAGATTCTCAGGTTGCATCCCACACCTGCTGAATCAGAATCTGCATTTTACAAGATCTAAGAGGTGATTTCATATGCACATTGAAGGACTGAACTGCTAGTATCTTCTATTTGTTGGCAGTACACTAAACTTTATACACAGTTAGTTGCTTTCTCATGCTTTAGGGTTTCTTTTTTTTTTTATTTATAGGGATTAATCAATTCACTTTAATAAAGACATTCATCTAATGAATTATAATTAACCTAATATTTCCAGCTAGCCCAGTTTTAATTTGTTTTCCAAGCTCAGTCAGGCCACCAAAATGTGATGATTATTTAAAATAAAAGAAGTGATATAAAAGTAAATAGAATTTGGCTTGATTTAAATACAGAAAAATAAATGATAAAATAAGGTATGTTTAAAAATTTAAATATAAATATGTGAGGTAGTTATACAGAAATTAATTACAAAAGATTTGAATGCAGAAAATAAATAAGATATAAATATATTTTTAAATAAATACAAAATAAATAGATCAAAGATTTAAATACAGAAGCTTCCAGTTCACTTGTTCAAAGTTATACAACAGATGATTTTAAATCAACTTATTTTCTCACCAATGAAAAGCAATTTATAAACAATTTTTTTCTTACTCTTGTCTACATTTTTTGATGGATTACCACAGGGGTCATCTTAGTTATGCTAAAAAATTATTAAATATACATGAAGCAGAGAAAAGACATTTTGTTTGTACATCTCATCTGGATGGTTTATGCTATTGCTGAGACTGCTATAAGATTTGAAGTGTCCCGCTTCAGTAAGCTTGTCAGAACTAGAGAACTTGATAACTTAGAAACATGTGTTTGATACAGCATAAAGTATATATGTATATAATGCATTCCTTTACATGATTATTCTTGTCTCTCCTCTCTCCTGCCCTTCTCCCAGACCTCTCATGCCCACACAGAGAGAGAAACCTAGGGCATCTTAGTTCTGCTCTTCTCCCAACCCTGAAATGGGAGCCACTAGGACCCAGTGCCAGTCTGAGACCAAGCAAAGCTAACACCTGTTCCCTTCCTATGTGTGTTCCTAGCCAGCAATGACCTCCTACAGTATGCGGTGTCCTTCAGGGGGTCTGTTACTTGAGTGTTTTCAAATGGTTTTATACAACATCAACTGCCTTTCTCATTCTGTGAGGTAGACTTAAAAAAATCATGTTTGAATGACAATAATTAATTTATAATCAATTACTCTGTGTATTTTGATAAATAATCACAAAAGCCTGTGATTTCATACAATGTCAGAGACCTGCTATCTCCCTTATTAAAATGAGAACAACACTTTTTAGAAAAATTCTCCATATTCTTTTCATATATCTTTCCTATTTATAGGAAATGTAAAATATAAGACATTTGTATTTGTAATAGCATAAAGAATTCTGTATGTTTACAATATTACTATTCTTAGGAATATACTTTGACCAATGAGATACTCATAGAGAAGATATAAAGTAAAAATACAAATAAATATGCATACTCTCAGAAGGTTGGGTTTACCAGTAATACATGTAGAATACATGCATCAAATTGCATCCATTGGGACAAACAAAATGAGTGACATCCTTTTATTATGATCTAAATTAAATTCAAGGAAGTGCAGACCTGGCCTGTTAATAAACTAAGAATTGGAATTAATACTAAAAACAGAAAAGTAACTTGAATTTATGAACTACAGTACATTTCTTTTTTTCAGAAATGAGTAGCTTCATTTATTTCTATGATATCATATGCTGAGGGTGACTGGTCATCAGAAGGCCACTAAAAATACAAACATATGAAAGTCAATAGCAGCAAAATAACGAGTCAATTTTAACTGACTTATCTCCTGCTTAAAAATCATACGTATGTATTCATAGGCTCCCTTAATAAGTCCTTATTGCAAGAAAAATAAGTCTCCATTATTTAAAATTGATGAAGGAATTTATTATAGCAAGAAAATTAAAAGTCATTCATCCATAACTACTTTTATGATAGTAATAGAAAGAAATATGGATCTTGTAAGGGCAGGAACCAACCCTCTACATTTCAGAAATCCAAAAAGATCATGCTTTGGAATACAGGATCACACTGATCTTTTGATGGGTATGATTTTATAATTAAAAAAATACCTAGAAGGTAAACACACATCTGAAGAATTCAAGACAGGATGCATCCATTGGAAAATATTTCTGGGAAATAAATATAATAATATAATCTTTTAAAAATATCGGCTCATTTTTAAGACTACTAAACAGAGAAACTAAAAAATAATTGTGAATGAAACTAAAAGTTTTATTCTTCAGAACATAAAATACTTTATGCTTCCCAATTTACAGTAAAATTTAAGGACCATGAGCCAAATTTTGGTATCGAGGTATCTTGCTGCTTACCACGTTCAGACACCTTCACACAGCCATTTGCCCTGATTGGCTGCTTCTGCTTCATTGTNATATAATAATATAATCTTTTAAAATATCGGCTCATTTTAAGACTACTAAACAGAGAAACTAAAAAATAATTGTGAATGAAACTAAAAGTTTTATTCTTCAGAACATAAAATACTTTATGCTTCCCAATTTACAGTAAAATTTAAGGACCATGAGCCAAATTTTGGTATCGAGGTATCTTGCTGCTTACCACGTTCAGACACCTTCACACAGCCATTTGCCCTGATTGGCTGCTTCTGCTTCATTGTTTTTGTAATGAGTGGCATGTGCTGCTGAGGCAATAAGAAGCCTTTTGATGTCTTGCATGTCAGCTACAGACCTCTAAGACCTATTTTTTTTTTCTTGTCTGCCTCTTTTGGCACTACCTGTAGAAGCCATAACTGTCATAAATCCACACGTCCCTAATGAAATCTGCTAAGTGAGCCAGCTCATCTTGGGGAATCTGTATCAGCTATGGTCTCTTCCAGCTCCACTCACTTCTAGATACTCTGTTGACTATAGTTAAGTGTTAGCTGAAAGCAGAGGTGCTGAAGCGATTACTCAAAATTATTGGGGGAGAACTGATGGACTTTATTTAAAAGACTGGCTTAAATATAAATAAAGCTGATTTCCATTTTCATAACAGAGTTTCAGATTTGAATTGTATGTGTTTCCATTCTAGTCTAAAAGACACATATATTTAAGAATTCTCTCAGAAATTTCTGCAAGGAATGTCTTGGGAACAGCAGTAGTAGCTTTGTTAAAATCCGAGATGCCCTTCAGCGTCAATCAGGAGACACAAGAGACAGCAGGACAAGTCATACTGGGCAGAACTCCACTAGGGAATTTTATTAAGGAAATTAAAGAAATGGAAGGTTGGTTGTTCAGTCCCAGGGCTAAGTGATCAGTGTCTGTCCCGGTTCCTTTCAGCCCATTTTGATAAAGATAACCCGGTGGGTTATCTTTTTCTCCTCTTAATTCTCATAGCACTTTGTGCCTGCCTTATATTTACTCCTGCTATCTTACACTATAGCTGTTTGTGTATCCATCTAATCTCCTTTATTGAACTGGAAACTCCTGAGAGAGAAAAAGATAATATTGCACATTTTTCTAAATTTTCAACAACAAATAGCATAGGAGGAAATAAAAAAAAAAAAACTGGAGAGAAATAAAATTTCCTAAGCATTAGGCAAATATAAAGTGTTACTATTTTGAGGGGATACAATAACAAATTCATGTTGCCAGCCTGAATTTTGAATTAATTGAGATCTAATTCAAAATAGTCATATGGAGACAAAATATCCATTTTATTTTTGTTAAAATTAAAACTGGATAATAGAATTTAAGGGTGCAGCAACAATGGGCTTCCTAAAAATGCATGCAGAATTAGACAAACTCTACCACCTGGTCCCAGGTGTAGATGGAAAACCTGTCTTCCTCATGTGGGGTCCTGGCCTGGTGAAACTTATATTTAAGCAGAGCAGCAGACCAGAATGGTCACTTTTTGCAGGCATTTGCAGGCCCCAAAGAGAAAATATGAATGTGAGCTAAACTCAACAGACCAATTTATTTCCCCAAACTCAGCAGTGAGGTATTTTCACTCCTCTTCTCTAGGGAAGAAGGCAGTGGGAGATGTGAGGTGCAGACAGAGGTCAGGAATGTTACTAATAAACAATCTCTGTTTAGGTGAGCACAAAACAGGGGAAAGAAGGTTTTCCTACCATCGACATGCTTTCAAACCACATCTTATTTGATCTTTCAACTTATATAAGGCTCAGCATTATTATTCTGGTTTTATAGATGAAGGGAAAGCTCATAGATATTAAACAACTTGCTCTAAGTTTCACAGCTAGTAAATGTTAGAGTCAATATTTGAACCGAAAATTTGTGCTCTTTGTTTGACATAGAGCACACTGTAAGGGTCTGATACATGCTTGGTGAATAATAAGAAAAAAAAACTCTGCATACAATTATGAATCAAGGAGATAAATCCCCCACATTTTAAGTGGTTCAAGTCTTTCAAATGTAATTATTCTGTATTGTAAATGTGTTTCTATAAATTCAAAATGGACAATCTTTAGTATATGTGGATAGACTATATTGGATTTTTTCCAAATTATTATTCATCTGTATAAATTTCAATAGTTGGCAATTCTAATAGTTGACTACTCCAATAGTTGGCTAGCTCTTGGAGGCCAGGTAATTGCTATTACTTTGCATGCTCCATAACAACAATAGAAAGAGGTCCAGAATTCGTTTATAAGTGACTATTAAGAGAAGCAACATGCAGAAGTAGAAAAATTCTTCATAATGATTTCAAGTTTTCTTAATAAACTCAAAATAAATATGCATGTATACACACACACACACACATATATATACACACACACACACATCATATTTTATTCTTCAAGTGCCAACGGATTATATTTGGCACAATACATGTTTTTACTAAGTTGAACAACTACACATGAGTGTGCTGTAAGTGTGGGGAGAATTACTGATTATTTAAGTGTCTCTGAACTAAGAAGAAAATAAAACACACAGGCTTAAACTTAAACAGGAGCAATATAGGTTACACATAAGGAACACTTTCCTGATCACAAGAGTTATTAAACAGACATCCTGCCTTAGAGATCTCTAATACTAGGGTAAACAACTAACTGGTTTAGATACCATGCTGCCTGGAGGCAAAGAGCTAGCCTGAGTGAACTCTCAAAGATATAATATAATTACTTGACTTTCATGTAAAATATCACATAATCATTTCATATTTAGGATGTTTACTGATACTGAAACTCTCTGAAGAAATAACCATATTTTGTACTAATCTGGTATTCTCAAATTACCCAACACAGTGCTGAACACATCATAGTTACCCAATAAATGTTTACTGACCAGACTGATTTTTCAATGAAGAAGAATGACAAATGGGAAAAGGGGAACTGGATTCTGTTCTTTGCTTTACAAATAAATTGTCTAGGACTTGGAGGAAATCAGTCAATCTCTCAGGGTCTTAATTTCCCTCCTCTGACAATCATGGCTTCTATGAGTTGAGGGCCTCTCTACCCCCACAACACTGTGACCCCGTGGTCAGACTAGTCTGCATCCGGTTCATGCTGTCCATTAATCACATCAAAAGGAAAGGACACTGGATAACAAATAAGAAAGTTTGGTTTCTGGTGTCATTTTGCTCATCAACTAGCATTGTTAGCTTGTCCAAATCATTTAATTTCCCTGGAATTCCAACTATAGAAGCCTTTTGGAAGCTCAAATACTCTGTAATTCTACCACAGTGGCATGCTGAATTATATTCTCTGTTTATTCACTAAATCATTTGCAATACGATATAGGAAAAAATGACCCAAAATATCATTAAAATTACTTTAAAATATTTTAACAATCAATTATTTAAACAATATGCCTTTATCAATGTATAGCATATGTTCACTTATTTCTCTCAAATAGAAGAATTTATCTCAAATGTCCAAACAATGTTCACTACCTTTGCAAGTTAATGTATTAGAATGTATAGTAACATTAGTTACCATTTCATTTAGAAAATTTATTTGACACCACAAGATTACCAAGCTTGAATAGCCACACTACTTATGCTGTGGCACCAATAATATAGACAAGTCATATGAAGAAACTTTTCAGAAAGCTGAAAGTATACCAAAGCCTTTGATTTGCTCCCCAGAAATAAAAAAAAAAAAAATGTGATTTTCCCTTTCAAATGACTTATCAGCAAATATTTACACTAATACTGATAACCAAATAGTTTAACTAGTCGAACTTTAAGTGACAATTCCAGCATGATTAGAATCTGTAGATAAGGAAATGAATAAAAGGCATATTGACTGTATGCTTGTATGCATTTATGTTTGAAAGGATGATGGGTATTCATTCATCCAATAAGCATTTATGGAATTCCCCTATGTGCTAGACAACTGTGAGCTGGGGATGAAAAAGCGATAAGACATGGTTCTTTCCCAGAAAATATCCCCAATCTAATTGACAGTACAAATGTGTAAATAAGTACAGTGCTCTGTAAGAAGTTATGGAACAGAGGTATTAGTGTATATAACACGAAAGGGAAGAGAGTGTAACTAATGGGCCTAGAAATAAAGAACAATAGATTTAGACCTTCCACAAGGACCCCAGATGAATATAGAAGGCTTATATGTGAAATAGCAAAAGAAAAGAATACAACTATATAAATGAGCACACATACAGAAAAGAATCTACACATTTGAGAAAAATGAGATTTCTAAAACGTAAAGTTAAATGGTTGAAACCTGAAGCAGTATAATCAGAATTACAGAAGAAGGGGATGTTTAGCAACATTCTGCCTCCATCCACTAGATGCCAGTGGCACCTACTCCCCTCAGCTGTGAAAATCGATAGTGTCTCTGAACATTGACAAGTGCATCTGGGGGACACAATAACCAAGGTTGAGAGCCACTGCCATAAAGAATATATGAGAAACAAAAAGTACTGGCCTATTTCTCTCATAGTTGTGGAGACAACATCCTAATCAAAATAATAGAGAATTGACTTTAATAGCAAATAAAATGATGATACCAGTCAGATTATTTTCTGAAATGCAATTATAGTTGCATATGTGAAAATCTATAAAAATAATCACTCACACTAGCAAATGAAAGAAGAAATTTACATCCTTTCAATAGAAAAATATATATACATATACATACAAATATGCACCTATAAAGGTCTATATATAGATCTATGTTTATATATATGTGCGTGTGTGTGTGTGTATGCGTGTGTGTATGAACCAGTAGTTTTCAATGTTTTTGGCACCAGGGACCGGTTTTGTGGAAGACAATTTTTCCACAGACCGGGGTAAGGGGATGGTTTTAGGATGATTCAAGTGCATTACATTTACTGTGCACTTTATTTCTATTATTATTACATTGTGTTAAGTAATGATTATACAACTCAACATAATGTAGAATCAGTGGGAGCCCTGAGCTTGTTTTCTTGCAACTAGACAGTCCCATCTCTGGGTAATGGGAGACAGTGACAGATTATCAAGCATTGGTTCTTGTAAGGAACACACAATCTAGATCCCTTGCATGTGCAGTTAACAGTAGGGTTTGCATTTCTATGAGACTCTAATATCATGGCTGACCTGACAGGAAGTGGAGCTCAGGTGGTGATGTGAGTGATGGGGAGGAACTGTAAACACAGATGAAGCTTTGCTCACTCACCCGCCGCTCACCTCCTGCTGTGTGGCCCAGTTCCTAACAGACCATGGAGCAGCTCTGGTCTGTGGCCCAAGGTTTGGAGATCCTTGACACACACTATGTGTACATTTGAATATCCCCCACAGCATCCAGTGGAAGGCATTTTTTCCCTTCATTTGTTTATTTAATCTATATCTTGTAAGAATCAATCTGTACGTGAACCAGAAAACATTCTTTAGATTCAGTGCTATGCCTGAAAGAAGGGGATACCAGTGAAATTTAGTTAATCAAGAGCCTTCAAGTTTGTACCTCTTTAGGGGAAAAGTTAAAGAGTAAGATTAACTAACAAGATTGTTTATAAATGTTTAAATTCCATCCACTTAAAGGCAGACTCTAGATTTATTATTTATTTGTTATTTATTATTTTAGAGACAGGGTCTCACTCTGTTGTCCAGCCTGAGTGCAGTGGTTTGATCACAGCTCCCTGAAGCCTTGAACTCCTGGACTCAAGTGATTCACCTGCCTCGGCCTCCTAAAGTGCTGGGATTATAGGTGTGAGCCACCATGCCCAGCCTAGATTTATTTAAATAGTACAACAAATGCCCATTAAAATGCTGGTCTCTATATTTTAAAAGACAATTCAAATAAGTTAAATTCAATTTATATTAATGCAAAGTAAAAGCATTTTTAAATAACTATTTAATTCAATGCTGTAGCATTCAACTAAATGGCCTTTGAAACCAACTGACCTCTACTGTTACCAGCCAGTAAATAAACATGAATGACTCATTACTACACTCACATGAATGCTCATTTGCAATGGCTTTAGAATGCACTGGATATCAAAATGATCTCTATTATATTTTATTTAATCATATACTTAATAAACCTGAGATGACTGTGTGTTCAACAACCAAGCAAGCTGAATCTCTAGCAGTACTCTCTCTAGCAAATAGTCATTTAAGGAAATGAAAAGAAAAAATGATTCTAACATCAATGAGACTGAGAGAACAGGTTCTTTGCGGGAGAGCTGCTCTACTCCATACCACCATCCCCAGTCCTGGGCAAGTAGGAAGTCAATGTTACCTCATTATATCACACTCTGGATTCTTGATTATCATACTCTTGATTCTAAATCTATTGTTCCTTATTTCTAGGCCCATTACTTACACTCTCTTCCCTTTCATGTTACGTACACTAATACCTCTGTTCTGTAACTTCTTACACAGCACTGCACTTATTTACACATTTATACTGTCAATTAGATTGGGGATATCTTCTGGGAAAGAACCACGTCTTATCATATGAACACTGACCTTAATTGTATTCAGTTTGTGCAAATGGACTCAGCAAAATGAAACCATGGAAATCATTTCTCTAAATACCTTGTCATTTATATGAGTGACCATGAGTAACTAACTTCAGTTAAAATAGGAGATAAGTGAAAGTAAATGAACTAGTGGGTGCAAAGTCTAACATGCCTTGTTAGTTAGCCTAATAGCTATTATAAAAATAATTATTATAGCTAAAAATGGCGAATTGCTGTGATAGGTACTTCAAATATATCTATAATAATGACAATGATGATACAGCAATAATAATACTTAGTCAAAGAGAAATACAAAGCTTGTTGCCTGTCAGGTGAAGGGAGGGCTCATTGCAAATACTATTCCCATAGTACAGACCATGTTGTCTTCAGTGGTCATCATCCCACTTTTACCTTGAACACAATGCAGTCCTTAACTCTTCTTCTGAGATTGAATCAGTACTGGGATCACCATTGCCAAATAATTGCATCCAGAAATAGAGATTATTGCACTTGAATGAAAAAAAGAGCCTGGGTGAATTTAGGGTTTGCCTTTGTGAATTTACACTTTTCTAGACAGAGGATGCTTCTTGGGATGAACCCTGTCCCAGGAAGGTCCAGACATAGTTGCCTTTAAACATCTTCTGCCTCTCCAGCCCTTCTTATTGCTGCCTGCACAAGCCCTGCTGGGAGGGAATGATAAAGTGAAACTGACACATTTTCCAACCTATTCACACCTACAATTTTGTCTTGCCTTTGGTAGTCTCAATGAAACCCACAGCCCTAGCCTTAGGTGTCTTCAGTGGGGATATTTCTTGTTTGTTTTGTTTTCTCTTACCAACTTACTCCTATATGCCCCATCAGGAACTAACTTTGTTAAGGGAAAAAAAAAAGAATGTAATTTTTTAAGATCAATGATAGAACATTAGAATAAATGCTTTTCTACTGTCATCTTAAAACAAACAAAGATGCCTGACTATATAAAATTCTCAGGCATTTTAGTAATATGGCCAGATAGAAAACATTCAGAAAGGATAGTTATAAGGCATGGTAATAGTTAACCTTTTAATCTATTATGTTCCCGTTCAGAAATTAAGAGAAGGAAGCAATCTCTGTCCCCCATTACATTCCCAATATAGGCAGCAATTAAGTTCATAAATGAGAGTACCACTTACAGTTATCATTTGAGCACCACCCTTTATGCTAAGTGCTTTAGATGCATTATTTTATTTAATTCTCGCAGCAACTTTTGTGGTTTAGAAACCACCATTGTTCTAAATATTACCAATAAAGGAAGAGTCTTAGCAAAATAAAATAACTTGTCCATGGTAACACAAGTCATAAGTGACAGAGCTAGGTCTCAAACACACATGTCTTTGAATCCAATGCACTTACCCGCATGCTATAATGCCTTAAAACACCACTTTGTAAGGCTTGGGCTTATGTTTCAATCTTAGCTTCTAATCAGTGAGCTCCTTCAGGACATAATTTATTTCTCATTAATTTTTATATCTCCAGAGCATGGAATAATGCCTGATACAGAGCAGGAACTCAATGATTGTCAAATGAATAAAATGATGAATTAATACATAAATAAAGGAAGGAATTAATTTTAAAAGGAAACAGAAAATTGAGGTGTGCAAAAAGCTAATTCTATGCCAAGAATATTATTCCTGTGGTTAGTTTTGTGCCCCTCCATTTGCACTGTAGCAACATATGAGTATTTTATAAGTATCATTTTTACTTTAGAATTAAATGAAATGCTTTAAAACATATGTACTTTACTCAGGGATTTAAATGAATGGTTGAAATTCCATAATCAGAACGTGACACAACCAAACCAGCGCATAATCATATGTTTCCCATAATAAGCTACTTGAAATGTTCTTAGGGTTACAATATTGTAATCTAGACATGAGAGGAAGACCTGTGCTCTTGACAACATTCAACACAGGCACTTTAACTGGCTCTGGATAAAAGACAAACCTCCTCTTTTGCATTACATAGATGTTCTCTCTTTCCTTATCAGTAAGCAGACAGTCTTAACTGTTACCTTCACATCCTTTGCCATCTTCCTCCAGCTTCTGGTCAGCTTGACATTTGCAGTAATAACTGCCAACTGTATTAAAGCATCGATCTTGACAGCCACCATTGTCAATGGTACATTCATTTACATCTGCAAGTGAACAGTGAAACAGAATTAGCCTCCTGTAACTAGACATACAAAAAGAAACTTTGATGCCTCTCTGTTAAAAATGAACCATCACAGAATGACATCATTATTTAACCTTGGATTAAATGAAATAAAACAATATTTCATTTTGATTAGAAAGAATACACTCTAATTTTGATGTGAAGAAAGAGACAAGTCATAATTTTGGCATCTGAAATACTACTTTTGAACAATAAACTAAGGTCTTTTCTAGTCTTATGGATTTGGGAAGTTTATGGTACAGACCCAGAAATTTCACATACAATCTTTTGAGGATGAAATTGAGAACAATGAGAGAAACTAAAGTAAGGTCAGGACACTAGGCCACCTGCTTACCTATTAAATGTGTTGTTATTGGCTTCTCAAATAATTATTACTCACCACTATATATATGCCATTGTAGTGGACAGTGTGAGAAAGGTAAAAGGGTATTTCCATGGTTTCCAAAGTTTAAAATGTAGCTGGAGTCGAGGACTAAACAGAAATATGATTTGGTTGAGTCCATATACAAGATATGCCCACAGACCACTCCTAAACCCGTGGCCATAAGTCATCTTTACAGACAGGGTTCAATTTTATGTATTTATCCAATCTAGTTAACAATTGGCAAGTATTCCAATCCATCTTCATGTTTGATAGTGGCCTGTGAGGTGGCTTGATTTATGGTTCTGCTCAAATGAGGTACCTCTTCTGCATGTTGACTAGTTGACTTGATAGGTCCTTGCCTCATGAGATGAGTGTGGCTTGAAGAGGGGATGGAGTGGACAAGGAAGAGGTATGGAGGGGCAGGGAAAAATGGGAGAAAGACGAAGAGAGAGACAGAGGGAGACAGAGAGAGACAGGGAAAGGAGAGGAGAAGAGTTTGGTCAGGAACAGCAGAAGAAGTAAAGTAGAAGCATAAGCAAAGTCTCACCGAAGTGTGGATCTATCACAGCAGAAAACAACTGATACTGAAAGACCAATCAGGTAATAGGCAGAGTGAGCAACAATGCATCTTGACTGAATGTAACTGATTTTGTCTGATTCCCTTGCTATGCAACTTTGACTGTTTTGCTTAAGTTAACTTTTCATTCAAGTGTGTCTGGCTTCTCTCATTCAGCATTGTTTAGAAGATACATCCATTTTGTTGCATACACTTGTAGATCACACATTCTTATTCCTGTATATTGTTCCCTTCTATGAATATACCGCAATATTCATTTCACAGAAGATGAGCATTTAAGCGTTTTCTTATTTTTGGCTTTTGTGAAGAGTGCTGCTATGAACATTCTCATAGATGTATTCAATGAGCTTACCAATGCATTTCTGTTAGGTAATACAGTTGACCCTTAAACAATACAGATTTGAACTGTACAGGTCTACTTTATATGTGGATTTTTCTAAATACAGTCGGCCCTCTATATCAGCAGGTGCTGCATCCACAACCAAATGTGGAGTCAAAGTACAGTATTCACAGGATATGAAACCTGCATATGTGGAGGGCCTGCTTTTTATATACTCGAGTTCCACAGGGCCAGACACAGGACTTAAGTATCCACAGATTTTGGCATACACAGGTTTCCTGAAACCAACATACCCCTGCAGATACTGAGGAGCAGCTGTACATCTAAGATTGGACTTGCTGGGTCAAAAGGTCTGAGGTACTGTTTAGTATTTATAGATAAATGGTCTTCTTAAGAGGCGACTCTAATTTACACTCCCACCAGTGGTGTATTAGAGTTCAGATGCTACTCATTCTTGCCAATATTTGGGATATGCTGTTTTTTTTTTTTTAATTGATCTATTCTGGAAGTTTAATAATCACATCAGGTTGTGATTCTAATTTGCATTTTCCCAATGATTAATCAGGTTAAGAATATTCTCATGTTATTGGCCATTTGGATAACATCTTGTTGAAATGCTTGTTCAAATAGTTTTTCCATTTGTCCAATTCCTAAAATATTCATTATTGTACTTGTGGGTCCTCAAATAGGATGCTAAGAAAAAGTGGTGGCAATGGTTATCCTCTTCTTGCTTCAAATCTCAGGAGAGCTTTTAACAGTTCAAGGTAGGTATGATGGGTACTGTTGGATAGACACAGATAGATATAGATAAATGTTCCTTTCTAATCCTAATTTCTTTCATATTTGATTCATAAATAGGTGTAAAGTTTTATCTACCACATTTTTTGAATCTATAAAGATAATTAGATGTTTTTTCTTATTCTGTTAACATGATAAATAACAGGATTGAATTTTGCATCTCTAAAATAAACCTGGTCATGATACACTACTTTTTTTTATACATGCCTGAGTTCACTTAGCTAATACTTCATTTGGAATTTTAAAGGTATTTTTCATGAGACAGATTTGCCTGTACGTTTTCTTGTTGGTAAATAGTCTTCTTGATTTTGACACCCAGGTCATGCTAGATACATCAAAAAAAGTTAGAAGTGTTTCCTTCTTTTCTATTGCTGAAATAATCTGTGCAAGATTGGTATAATTTATTAATTAAATGTTTGAATGAGCTCATTTATGACACTACCTAAGGCCTGGGATTGTGGGGTGCGTATGTGTGTGTGTGTGTGTGTGTGTGTGTGTGTGTGTGTGTGTGAAGGCTTTCAATTACAGATTCAATTTCTTTGATATAAGAATATTCAGACTTTTATTTAAATACGTGGGATAAATCATGTGTTTCAAGGAATTTGTCCCATTCATATTAATGTTCAAATGTATTGTTGTTAAGTTGCTCATAATCTCATACTACTGTTTTAAATGTCTGTCCAGTTGTGCTGAGGTCACCTTTCCTATTCCATGAAATTCTTGTGTACTTCTCTTTTTTTTCTTATCAGCTTTGCTAGGAATTTGTCAGTTTTATCTATCTATCTATCTTGACTCTCTATCATTTATCTATTTTAGTCTTTTCCAAAAAAAAAAACCTGTGGCTTTATTGATTTTTCAGCATTGCACATTTTCCCCACATAATCAATCTGTGCTATGATCTTTATCATTGCCTTTATTCTACTTTCTTGGGTTTCTTTCACTATTCTGCTTCTAAGTTCTTGAGATGGAAATTCAGATAACTGATTTTTAGTCTTTCTTTTAAAAAATATTCCTGGTTTTCTGTAAACATGTAACCAACCACCTTAACACTAAGTGGCTTAGAAAGACAACTTACTATTATTTTCCACGTGTCTGGGGATTCTCAGGTCATAATCATCTGGTTGGTGCTCATTTGGGGTCCCACAGAAGGTAGAATTAAGGCGACAGCTAGCGGTAGACCCGCATGGAGGCTTGTCACTCCCATGTTGGGATTTGGGCTGAGATGGTCGGAACATCTGGGTGGCTAGTCAGGTGTCTCCCTGTCTCTCCATGCAGCTCCCCACATGCCAAACTCCTGCTTTTCTGCTGCTTGGTGTCCTCAGGGTGGAGATATTTTACATGGTGGCTTATCTCCCCCAGGGAGACTATTACAGTAGACTTAAACAAAAGTTGCAAGGTTTCTTATGATCTAGCCTTGGAAGCCACATAGCCTGACTTCTTAGATTTTTGTTAGTTAAAGCAGTCACAGGCCAGCAGAGATTGTGGAAGGGTGGGGAATTCCTTCTCACAATCAGGGAATTGAATACACTGTATCCAAACAAAGAAAAAATTGATGCCAGCCTTGTTGAAAAGAACACATCACACTCATATTTTCGTTTTCCTAAAAATAAAAGTATTAGCTGCTCACCACAGGTTTTAACATTTCATTTTAATTACCATCGACGCAAATTATTTCCTAATCAACATAAATATTTCTTCTTTGGATTATTTTGAAGCATGTTTTGGGATATTTTTTACACATTTGAGGAATTTTCAATCATCTTGTTATGAAATGCTAGACTAATTCCATGGTGAACAAAGAATACACTCTGCATGATTTCGATTCTTTACAATTTGTTAAGACTTGCTTTATATTCCAGCACATGGTCAGTTCTGTTTTTTTAAGAAAATCTATATTTACTGGAAAATAATGTACACTCTTCAATGATCAGATGCTATGTTTTCTTTATGTACATATGTGCATGTATACAACATATACCTTCATATATTATACATGTATATTTCAAACATGTACAAATACATATATTTAATTCATTTGATTTGTTAATCATGATTTTCATATCTTTATATATTTAAGAATTTTTTCATATGCTCGTTCTATCAGTTAGCAAGAGAAGCATAGTGAAATTGCTTTATTTAATTTTACATGTGCCCTTTTCTGACTGCAATTTTTGTTTCATATAATTTGAAGCTCTATTATGAGGGGCATACAAACTTAGGATTACCACATCTTCCTAGATTAATGCTTTGTTATTATAAAATGTTCCTCTTTAAATCTAGCTATGCTTTTTTCATTAAAGTTGACTTTTTGTGATGTTATAGCTGTATCAATTTTCTTCTGGTTAGTTTCTTTCGGCTAATGACTTTGTATGTCATTTCATTTTCTAAAGTTTAGTTTTTCCCTTTTTTGTATTCATATATCTGAGAAATTATCTCTTTATATATAAATATACCTGTATATACATTAATTTAATATATTATGAACATTTTTGACTTTTAGCTGTAGTATCATATCATTGACTTTTAATGTCATTGCTAATGTATTTGGATTAAATTTGCCATTTTATTGTTTTCCTAAATTCCCCATAGATTTTATGTTACTTTTATGTTCAACTCTTATTTTCTCAAAATTTATTTTGGTGGTCTATTTGCCTTTTATTAGATCGTCGGTCATATATTCCTTTGTTATTCTTTTGGTGGTAATTCTAGATATTAAAACATCTATTGTTAAAGTCTAATATAAATTAGTACTTTAACCACTTCCCATATAATGCTAGAACCTTACATTTTAACTCTTTTAAAGTTTTTCTTACCTATTATATTATTGTTATTTTATGTATTTTATTTTGGATATTTAAGCCCCATAAGACATCACAGTAATTATTTTATACATTCAGAAGTAATTTAGGTTTATTCACATAGTTACCTTTTCTGTCATTCTTTATTGCTTCCTTCATTTCTGTGCTTCTTTCTGGAATAATGTCCTTTGGCCTGAAAATTGCTTAGTATTTCTTTTCATATGGATCTGCTGGCAACATTTTCTTCATGTTTAGTCAGGAAATAGCAATATAAGAAAAGGTGATTTTTTCACCTTAATTTTAAATAAAAAAATATATATTAGAACATTTTTTAGATTTACAGAAAAATCTGAAAGAGTACAGGTTCACATGTACTCCACACATCCCATATTTCACTGTTTTAAACATCTTATATTAGTATAGTTATAACTATACTAATTACATAATTAAATATGCACTAGATAATATAATCTAACAATATTAGGTTATTAATTATAACTAATGTAACATATTGACTATGACAGTTTCTCAGACTTTCCTTATTTTTGATGACTTTGATGGTTTTGAGAAATACTGGGCAGGCATCCTATAAAATGTCTCTCAATTTGGATTTTTGTAGTGTTTTTCTTATTTTAAACTGGGATTGTGGGTTTTAAGGAGGAAGACTATAGAGGTAAAGCATCTTTATTATCTTAACATGACTTAACACTATTGATGTTGACCTGGATCCCTGGCTGATGTAGCATTTGTCAGGTTTCTCCATTCTAGAGTAATAAAGTTACTCTATTTTTTTCCTCTTTCCATAGTCTTTGGAGCAAAGTTATTATGTACAGCCCACACATAGAAAGTGGAGAGTTATGCTCCCTGTTGAGGGCAGAGTATCTAAATAAATTATTTGGAACTCTTATGTAGAGATCTGCCTCTTCTCCATTTATAGTTACACCTGATGTTTTGAATAATATTTTCAATGGAATAGAATTCTAGAGGTTTTTAGAAAGCTTATTAGCTGTGTCATTCTATCATCACTTAAATTTCGTTTTGAAAATAATTTGACTGTTTTTCTCTGTGTGCTTTTAAGATTTTCCCTTTGGTTGATTAATAAATACAAAATAACAGATTGGAAGAATAAGTTCTGGTACTCTATTGCACAGTAGGGTGACTATAGCTAACAATAAATGTATTGTATATTTGAAATGGTTATATGAAAGGATTTTGAATGTTCCAATAATTAAGAAATGATAAATGTTTAAGGTGATAGATATGCTAATTACCATCATTTACTATTACACAATGTATACATGTATCAAAACACCACATTGTGTCTCATAAATACGTACAATTATGCTGTGTCAAAATTTTATTTTTGTTATTTTTCTTCATATATTTTACTATGATGTACCGTGATATGTTTTTCTTTGTAGTTTTCCTCCTTGTATTTGTAGTGTATTTTGATTTTGTAGTTAGATGTCCTTCAGTTTAAAGAAATTGTTCTCACCAGTATCTATTCAAATATTGCTTTTGCCTCATTTTGATTGTCTTTTCTTTCTAGTACTTCCATACACAGGTTTACGATACCTATTTCTATACATCATTTGCCTTATGCTATTTTCTATTATATTTTATTATTTTTTGTTGTTAGCTTCAGTAGAGATAGCCTACTGACCTTTCAGGTCATCAATTCCATAATCAGTTGTTTGTAATATGCCATTAATCCCACCTATTACATTTGATATTAAAGGTATTTCCTTTTCATTTCAACTATTTGCAGTTGATTCTTTTTACAAATTCTACTTCTCTGGTAAAAATTTCATCTTGTCATAACTTTTCCTGTATTTATAATTCCACTCTTTATGATAAATACAGGAACTGAACCCTGTAAACATTTCTCCCTTGCCTGCTTCTTGTTGAGCCTTCTTAGCAGAGGGCTCTGGAGGAAAGCTGTAAGAGGAAGGAACCTCTTACTGTACTATCAATATAATTTGTTTTTCAGGCTTGTACATCGTGGCTGCCCACTGGCCACTTTCTTGTCAATGGGTAGTTTCTTCACCAGTAGGCAGCTATTCTGCCAGTGGTACATAAAAAACCTGGAGGTGAATACCATTCAGCAAGTTTTACCAGTCCTCCAGT
Source organism: Rhinopithecus bieti (assembly GCF_001698545.2). Taxonomy (NCBI): domain Eukaryota; kingdom Metazoa; phylum Chordata; class Mammalia; order Primates; family Cercopithecidae; genus Rhinopithecus; species Rhinopithecus bieti. Next base: position 47,707 of record NW_016811809.1, read on the forward strand.
AGGCAGCTTCCCAGTGAATTTCAGTGCCACCCCAGTGGATGTGTTCCTGACCATCATTCCTGAGCAGCAGCATTTCAGCAAACTTTCCTACCACCCAGTGAGCCAGAGCCATAACCTTTCCAGTGAGATTTGGCTTTCAACCTGGCCAGGGAATCGAGAGGATGCTTCCAAGTTTGTTTCACTCTGGGGTACTCTCCTCCAGTCCTAGACATAGTGGCCAGTTTCTACGTATGCTATTCCTATATTCTTCAACATTTTCCTTACCCCTTTTAGTACTTTATCTTTAGTTCTAATTCATAATTCTTCGTAGTATTTTTTTTCTCTGACCAAATCAATCTGTAGTTTCTGTCTCTTACGGATTCTGACTGGTATACCTTTTCTCCATTATCTTGATCCTTCAGATTTTGGCTTCTGTTTAATTCTGAATTTCAATTTATGTCTCCCCAGTCTGGTGGGACTGCTGATTGTTCAACATACCTTTTCTTCCTACTACCAGCCACTTTCTTCCCACCCTTTCAGCCTTTTCCACTGTGTCACTTATTAATCAATCCCTTCATAAGAAAGCTCGCCTCATTCGCTTTCCTGGCTGCCACAATATTCTCTAATATCTTCAAATGTATTTTTTTTTATATTGCATTCAACATTTCTAGTTGTCGTCAGCAACAGAATTGGTCTGCTACTACTTATCCCATCACAGCTAGAAAGAGAAGGCCTAGTCACACTATTTCTTGATCCTCTTTACTTTCCATTACAATATTCCAAAGAAAATTCCATTAACTTAGACTTTATGTGCTTGTTTATTTTTCTTACACCTGATTCCGTCAAGAAGCCAGGCATTCATGACTAATAAACATGTAGTAATTAACAAAGAATATATGGCTTTATAATTAAGTCCTGTGCTTTGTACTGCAGAATATCATAGAGAGAAAGATGAGTAAAGGTTGATTTCTTAAGGGAAATTGGAGTATAAGTTTACATACAAGTTTAGATATAATTTTTTAAGCTTAGTTTGTTAAAGAAGGGGACAGATGTTGGAATAAGCCCAGTTTCAGGAATCCCATATTTCCACTCTTAAGAATTTATCCAAAGATACATCCTAAAGGAATTGAACTATGTTAGATACTTTCCATATATAATATCATGCAGGCCTCATAATGAACTGACAAGATCATATGAAGTTATTCAAAAAAGTATGGTCATTAAAAGGAAAGTGAGGAACACACACACACACACGCATCAAGCAAAAACATTGGTAACAACTTAAATGTTCACCAAAATGGAAATTTTGGTACATTAAGTAAGTTAAATGTATCACTTGAATGTACTTGAATGCAGTCATTAAAATTATAATTGTGATGACTTATGCAACAATATGAGAAACCATTTTCCTGAAATGGATTACGAATTGTTTCTGTGTTTTAGTTGCAACTACAAAAGCCATCTATTCTTATGGAGAAAATCTGAAAAGCTTTAAAAAATAAATAATTTGATCTATAACAATGGTAAAGTCGTTTAAAGTTTTCATTTTGTTGTTATAATATTGCTTGTGCCATCATTATTTAAAAAAATAGGTCTTAGATTTCTGATAGATAATTAAAGAAAAGAATAAAGCAAGAGGTTATATAATTTTCAATGACTGTTAAAAGGAAATATTTTCAGGAGGGACAGACTTTATGGACATTAAATTCTTATGGGAATATCTTACATGAGTTTTGAATATAAGCGTCATTGAATAAAACAATGGCAAAGTCTCCAAAAGAGGTTTTCAAAAAATGCCAAATTTT
>NW_016811809.1:49988-52604 GCF_001698545.2 Rhinopithecus bieti
TATATATATATATATAATTTTTTAGAGACAGAGTCTTGCTCTGTTGCCCAGGCTGGAGTGGTGCAATGACACAATCTCAGTTCACTGCAACCTCCACCTCCCGGTTCAAGTGATTCTTCCTGCCTCAGGCTCCCAAGTAACTGGGATTACAGGTGTCCACCACCACACCTGGCTAATTTTTGTATTTTTAATAGAGACAGGGTTTTGCCATGTTGGTCAGGCTGGTCTCAAATTCCTGACCTCAGGTGATCCGCCCGCCTTGGCCTCCCAAAGTTCTGGGATTACAGGCGTGAGCCACCACGCCCGGCCTCAAGAATATATCTTAAGGATATAATCACAATGTGCATAATGATTTGTGTATTTTTAATACCACAGAAGGAAAAATAGGAGCTATCTAAATATCAGTCAAATTTTAAGTAGATTATGACACAGCCAAAGAACCATTATACCATAATTAACAATTACTCACATTCTAAAGTAATATTTATTTACCTCTGCCGATGTCTTGACATATTAAAGATGTGTTTATTACTTATATTTACATTTACAGTGGTGATTCCATATGTATCTGCTTATCTATTAATATATATTTTTGGAAAACAAATGGAAAGAGATAATCAAATATGCTAACAGTGACTATGTTCATTTGAAAAGATTGGTCAGGCACAGTGGCTCATGTGTGTAATCCCAGCACGTTTGAGACGTCAAGGTGGGTGGATCACTTGAGACAAGGAGTTAGAGACGGGCCTGGGCAACATGGTGAAAACCCACCTTTACTAAAAATACAAAAATTAGGCGGGCATGGTGGTGCATGCCTGTAATCCCATCTACTTGGGAGGCTGAGGCAGAAGAATCACTTGAACCTGGGAGGCCGAGGTTGCAGTGTGCCGAGATCATGCCATTGCACTCCAGCCTGGGTGACAGAGCAAGACTCCATCCCCACCACCACCACCAACAACAAAAAGGATTAAGAATGGTTTTTGTTTTGTTGTTCTGTATTTGCCTGTTTCCCCAACTTCTTTGCAATAAGCATACTTTCAGGAAAAATAGCACAATAAACACAAACATTTCCTTAAAGTTAAGGCTAAAGTTTCATACTACCGTCTTTCCTTTTTATATACTCTCTGCCATGGTGCACAATTTTATCACTTTTGGTACAAAATCTGTATTCACTTGAATTTTAAAATATGTAGTGTGGTTTTCTAAAATTAATGATCTTCAAGATGTTGCTTGTTGTGTTGCTTTCTTTTTTTTTTTTTTTTCTTTAAGGAAAAATATTTTATCTGAATCCTTTTGCATGATGAGATTTGAGACACAAGTGGGGAATCATTTTATAAATAATAATGATGTCCCCCAAACAGAATAAGTCTATCAGCCATGAACATTGAAAGATATTTGTGGACAGCAGTGGTCCTTCTAAATGTGTATGTTGCCTTTGGTTGAGCACATGTGCTATGTGGTTCAGCAATAGTTGAATGGATGACATGGTCCTGTTTCCAAAGGGCATCTGCCCCTGCTTCGTGATGTGGAAATGAAAACTTGTTTGAAGACCGACAATGATTTTTTTTTTGCTGTGAAAAAAAAATCCTCAAATCCTCAGCATTCTGTGTGCAAACGACTTAGGTCAAAGAGATATGCATCACAGTCCTGATCTTTAGATGCTGTGGTCTAGTCAGAAGTAATCCAGGGCAGTGGAATCCATCCATGTGATTTGCACTTGGAACTTAGTACTGCCATACTCTAATGGCCCTGGTCAGGTAAACTGGAAAGAAGTTTTTTAGTCAAAACAATAGGCATGTGCCTTAAAAGCAAATATCTTTTCATTCCTAAGCCAAAAGTTAAAGAGGACTCACCCTTAATTAGGTTTAAAGTGGATATTAGAGTTTCTAATCACTGATAGAGCAGTGCTCTTGCAAGAATGAAGTTGTTGGGAAAAAACTTTGTATGTTCTTTCCTCAAATTGTAATTTTAACAATTTCACCATTCATTTCCTGAAAGACATCCAAGTAAAGGACTTGTGTCTTCAGATACCCTTTTCCATGATCATTTCTGTTGCTCTATAGACAAGAGTAATTCATTTCCCAAAACGTCTGTGTAATTGGTCAGGGCTGCACCACCAGTTTGTCTCGGCTGATACCCCCAAAGCTTTGTTGTAGTTGTTCTTGTGAACAGGAGTTCCTATTACTTCCTGCCTTGCTTGTTTTTATTTGTAGTCTTCTGATATGCTGGGGAAAATCTTTTTGATCAGGAAGAGTTGGGTGAGGATAATTAGTTATGCAAGAATGATGATGCATGGGGCACACTTTTCCTTGTTTCAGTTTTGACCCAAGGAGTAGTTAAGATGTGGAATAAAAGGAGTTTTCTTCCCTGTTATTTATTCCCTTGAGGTTAGAAGTGGTGACCTATAGTTTAGACCCTTTCAGTCTTCTCATTGAATTACTAAGAAGAAACTAGTCCACTATTTTGGCTGCTTCATTTTCAGTTTTAAATTAATTTATGTTAACTCCTTAAGGATGGAGACTTGGCAACTGCCCCAGTCACATATCATGTGGAGCTTTTCTATGTGGAAAAACCTCTGTAGATATATTGTTTTCCAAATTGACATTTGTGTGTTTT
>NW_016811809.1:53830-58888 GCF_001698545.2 Rhinopithecus bieti
CCTCCGTGTTGGGAGATCCACTGCTCTCTTCAAAGCTGTCAGACCGAGTCGTTTGCATCTCCAGAGGTTCTGCTGCATTTTTGTTGCTGTTTTTTATCTGTGCCCTGTCCCCAGAGGTGGAGTCTACAGAGACAGGCAGGTTTCCTTGAGCTGCTATGAGCTCCACCCAGTTCGAGCTTCCCAGCGGCTTTGTTTACCTACTTAAGCCTCAGCAATGGTGGGCGCCCCTCCCCCAGCCTCGCTGCGGCTGTTTCGGTTAGATCGCAGACTGCTGTGCTAGCAATGAGGGAGGCTCCATGGGTGTGGGACCCTCCCAGCCAGGTGTGGGATATATTCTCCTGGTATGCCCGTTTGCTTAAAGTGCAGTATTGGGGCGGGAGTTACCCGATTTTCCAGGTGTTTTGTGTCTCAGTTCCCCTGGCTAGGAAAAGGGATTCCCTTCCCCTTGCACTTCCCAGGTGAGGCGATGCCTCGCCCTGCTTCAGCTCTCGCTGGTCGGGCTGCAGCAGCTGACCAGCACCGATTGTCTGGCACTCCCTAGTGAGATGACCCCAGTACCTCAGTTGAAAATGCAGAAATCACCAGTCTTCTGTGTCTCTCGCGCTGGGAGTTGGAGAATGGAGCTATTCCTATTCGGCCATCTTGCTCCACCCCCACGTTGTGTTGCTTTCTAAAGAGCTTAAAGCTACTCCATGATATGGAATGTCAATATTCTATTTAGTCCATTTCTACAGCCGAAGTTGTATCAATCTATCAGTTGATTGCTCCATACTTGACAAAACAGCAATGCACATGAAGGCTTCCGATCAGAAGAACTCTTCACATTCAAATTATAATGATAGCATTATAGAATACTGTTAGTGGAAGTTATAGAAGAGACCATGTATTTCCCTGCATACTCAACCCCCACTTATACACTGAAAGTGTGATGAAAAGAAAGATGTCACACATCTATACCAGAAAACTGAGGAAAAACTCTTTTGGACATTGGACTGGGAAAGGATTTATGACTGAACCCTCAAAAGTAAATGCAACAAAAACAAAATAGACAAATTGAACTTCATTAAACTAAAAAGCTTCTGCACGGCAAAAGAAATAACAGAGTAAACAGTTTACAGAATGGGAGAAAATATTTGCAAACTATGCGTCCAGAAAAGGACTAATATCCAGAATCTATAAGGAAGTCAAACAACTCAAGAAAACAAAGAAACAAATAACCCCATTAAAAAGTGGGCAAAAAAACATGAACAGACAATTTTCAAAAACAGAGATACAAGCAGCCAACAAACATATAAAAAAAAGTACATTAATCATCAGAGAAATGCAAACTAAAACCAAAATCAGACGCCATCTTATAGCAGTAAGAATAGCTATTATTAAACCAAGTTCAAAATCAACAAATGTTGGTTAGGGTGCAGAGGAAAGGGAAGGCCTATACATGGTTGGTGAGAATGTAAATTAGTACAACCACTAGGGAAAACACTGATTTCTCAAAGAACTGAAAATAGAATGACCATTCAATTCTGCAACCCAAAGGAAAATAAGCTATTATATTTAAAAGACACCTCCACTTGTATGTTTGCTGCAGCACTATTCACAATAGCAAAGTCATGGAATCAACCTTAGTATCCATCTAATGGATGACTGGATAAAGAAAATATTGCATATATATACCATAATGTACCATCCAGTCATAAAAAAAAGAATGAAATCATGCCCCTTGCAACAACATGGATGAAAATGGAGGCTATTATCCTGAGTGAAATAACTCAGAAACAGAAAGTCAAATACGGCAATGTTCTCACTTATAAGTGGGAGTTAAATGTTGAAATCACATCCCTTGCAACAACATGGATGAAAATGGAGGCTATTATCCTCAGTGAAATAACTCAGAAACAGAAAGTCAAATACTCTATGTTCTCACTTATAAGTGGGAGCTAAACGTTGAGTTCACATGAACATACAGAGTAGAAAAATAGAAACTGGAGACTCCAAAAGGTGGGGGTGGGGGTAGGAGGGGTGTGAGGATGGAAAAGTTACCTGTCAGGTACAATGTTCATGATTTGGGCAATGGGTGCAGTAAAAGTTCAGACTTCACCACTAAGCAATATATCCATGCAACAAAACTGCACTTATATTACCCAACTCTATAAAAATTAAAAATTAAACCCTTTCAAGAAAACTAGATTTAACAGGCAGGCAACTTCCCTGGATAGGTGACAATTCCAAATGGAATGGCTTTAATATGGCTTATTCAGATCTTGATCTACCAGGGCACAAATGAGCACAAAGTAAACTCCTTTATGAAATATTAGTCCCTAACTTTATAAATCTTAATTCTGTCATCTCTATAGTAAGGAGAAACAAAATAACCACTTTATAAGGCTATTGCAAGAATCAAATTAGGTTATTCTTTTAAAATGCTTAGCACTGTTTCTAGCATAAACTCTGTAAGTATCAGATTTTAGTATTATAATTACTAGCTAAACATTAGCTATTATTATCACATGCTTGAAAATTCAAACCTGGTTCATAGAAGGTGCTCAATTATTTTCTTATTTAATTTGTACTGAACATAAATTCAGTTTTAATATGGATGGAATTATAAGTTCATAGTAACATATGCCACATTTTTGCTCCAAAACACAGAAAGCTCAAAACAATCTTGCTTTTCCCTGACAGCACTATTACTATGCAATTTTGCTGCAGGTAAGTATAAGCTGAGATTTTTTAAAAACTCACTGAATAATCCACCCAAAGATAGACTCCATTATTAGTATATTTTCACTAATCAGTTACATGTTGATATTAATAACAGACATATACATACATTTCTAATTCTGATGTTTCTCAATTAAAAAAATAGGAAAACATGGTGCATGTTTGGTGGCCTCTGGTTACTCAGGAAAAACAAATGAATGAAAATATAAAATTGTTACTATCCACTGAAAATCAGTGTTTATAAGAAAACAAATTGAAAGTCATTGGCTTTGAAGATGGTTCTGAAAACCAGGTCAATACTTAGTATTTTAAATAGCAGTTGTACAAGATATTCACTGCATGATAGATTTCAGGCTGTTTCATGTGCACGTGTCCAATGTCATTCAAGGTTGCAAATAAATCTGGCCTTTCAAAAGCAAAATGAATGGCAAAAATTTTCTGGCATATAGCAAGTCTTCCAGGTTAGGCATGACAAAAGTTCAATGATATCATCAAGGCTATCAATCCATCTGTAATGGCATACTGCAGTCTCTTCAAGAATTAAATATGATGTTTGTAAGAGCAGTGTTGCATTTCTGCTTGTAGGATAAAAAACACAATAGAACTGCAGACACATAAAAGTTTGGTTAAATTAGCTACACAAATAAGATATTAATTTTTATTTTTAACAAAATGTGTCGGTTTGGGATCCTTAATATTTGATCATTTTCCTAAAACAGACTTCTACTTTAAGTCATGTGATCCATTTAGTCTGTGGTTATACAATTTTAGTGATAGCTTATACTGCTTTCAGGGATGTGTCAAATAAACAGAAAAGAGATGGCACAACATACAATGAAGAGGCAAAAGGAGAAGAGTTTCAATTTAATTCATATCCTTCTCCAAACCAAATATATTTGATCCAATTTAGCATGTATATTTTTGTTTATTTTTAAAACAAGATTGGGTGTATTTGCTTTGTGAAAATTACCCAAAAAGTGCACACACATCTTATGTATCATAGTCATTTTCAAATCAATACTTCATGAAGTGATGACCTAAGCTTTTTGTTGCAATTAGCTTTTCAACCAGTCAATTTCTGTTTAGGTCTCAGGCTTAATGTAATTTTCTCTGTAGGTTAAAGTGAGCTATGGCATTAATCAACATCTCTAGGAAATTCATATATGCCCACAAATAATTGGGAAGTGCATTAAACAATGTTTTGGGTCTTTATGCTCTCATTGTTTAGAATATAAAATTATACATGAAGTATAATAAATATATATCTGTTCTGAAGAGTTTAGATAATACCAGTGGAATAACTGCCATAAATGGTTTTAATTTTAGAATTTTACTTAAGATGATGTATATACAGTTCCATTTCGAGACCTGAGTAAGTTATTCTATACTTAGTCACTAGCGAACAAACTGGGAGCCTCAAAAAAGAAAAATCTTGACCTTCATGAGTCTCCTAAGGTTCAACCAACTTCCTCCTTATACTATTTATCACTGATAGTGGAGATAAACAAAGGAGGAATGGACAACCATAGCTATCAGGCAACAGAATGTTGAACTTCAGGCACTGAAGATCTAGGTTTGAGTTCTAGTTCTACCACTTCTTTGAGATGCTGTGCAATTCACTTCACTATTATGAACCTCCTCTTACTCATTTAAAAAGAGTATGATGATACTTCATAGAAATATTAAGAAATACAACTGTGATACCACCTATGAAAATGTCTTGTAAATTTTGAAACCCAGCATAAGTGCACTCACAGGTACTAAACACAAATGCTTTATATTTTTTCTTTCATGTTTCTACGAGTGGACTTTTAAGTGTTGCAGCAGAAATTCACCTAATAAAAGGTGTTACAGAAAAAATCAAGACACATTTTGATAGGAAAGAAACTTACATTAAACTATGGCTACTTTAAATAAGTGAAACCAGAATATTGAAAACCGAGCCATTATATAATAATGTATCCACAAAATGCAGCCTGAATTTCCAAAGATAAAATTATTTTAAAATTACTTTTCAAAAGGTGATGAAAATACTAAAACTAAAGCGATGTTGACTTTAAGCATATGTCATAGCTCATTAGACTTGTAACAAATCAGTAAATTAACAACTCTAAAATTATTTACCTTCTTATTGTAGTCTTTCTCTGTCAATAATTAGGTTATGTTTAAACTATTTGCAGTGTTTGTTAAGCTATTTTTAACTGAAATTTTCAGTTAAATTAATAATCACATACTAACTATTGTGACATGCTCAGGGCTATGGGGTTTGGACTGAATCTTAAAGTGACATTCTATATTTACTTGGATAATTCACTTATTCTTTTTTTTTTTTTTTTT
>NW_016811809.1:62268-85638 GCF_001698545.2 Rhinopithecus bieti
TCAGCTGTAGGTCTGTTGGAGATTGCTTGAGGTCCACTCCAGACCGTTTGCCTGGGTATCAGCAGCAGAGGTTGCAGAAGATAGAATATTGCTGAACAGCGAGTGTACCTGTCTGATTCTTACTTTTGAAGCTTCCTCTCAGGGGTGTACTCCACCCTGTGAGGTGTGGGGTGTCAGACTGCCCCTAGTGCGAGATGTCTCTCAGTTAGGCTACTCAGGGTTCAGGGACCCACTTGAGCTGGCAGTCTGTCCCTTCTCAGATCTCAACCTCCCTGTGGGGAGATCCACTGCTCTCTTTAAAGCTGTCAGACAGAGTCATTTCCGTCTGCAGAGGTTTCTGCTGCTTTTTTTGTTGTTGCTGTTTAGCTGTGCCCTGTCCCCAGAGGTGGAGTCTACAGAGACAGGTAGGTTTCCTTGAGCTGCTGTGAGCTCCACCGAGTTTGAGCTTCCCCACGGCTTTGTTTACCTATTTAAGCCTCAGCAATTGTGGGCGCCCCTCCCCCAGCCTCGCTGCTGCCTTGCGGTTAGATCGCAGACTGTTGTGCTAGCAATGAGGGAGGCTCCGTGGGTGTGGGACCCTCCCAGCCAGGTGTGGGATATAATCTCCTGGTGTGCCCGTTTGCTTAAAGCGCAGTATTGGGGTGGGAGTTACTCGGTTTTCCAGGTGTTGTGTGTCTCAGTTCCCCTGGCTAGGAAAAAGGGATTCCCTTCTCCCTTGCGCTTCCCAGGTGAGGCAATGCCTCGCCCTGCTTCAGCTCTCGCTGGCTGGTCGGGCTGCAGCAGCTGACTAGCACCGATTGTCTGGCACTCCCTAGTGAGATGACCCCAATACCTCAGTTGAAAATGCAGAAATCACCAGTCTTCTATGTCGCTCGCGCTAGGAGTTGGAGACTGGAACTGTTCCTATTAGGCCATCTTGCTCCCCAAACCTCACTTATTCTTTTTATTCTTCAATTTCTTCATCTGTAAAATGAGTGTAATAGCAGTCATACCTACTCCATAAGTTGTTGTGAAGATCAATTGAATTATTACATGTCGAATGAATAGTCTTAAAGTAAGGACTCAATAAGTAGGACATTAACACTGCTATCAGTTTCTCAAATGTTAGCTACATATGTAACTTGTTCTCTCTCTTCCTTTTTGTTTTTTTCTTTTTGTCTAATTCATAGCAAGGAAACTTTCTGTATTAGTCCATTTTCATGTTGCTGATAAATACATACCCGAGACTGGGTAGTTTATACAGGAAGAAAGGTTTAATGGACTTACAGTTCCACATAGCTGGGGAGGCCTCACAATCATGGCAGGAGGAGCAAGTGATGTCTTACATGGATGGCGGTGGGCAAAGAGAGAGAGCTTGTGTAGGGGAACTCCTCTTTTAAAGCCATCAGATCTCATGAGACTTTTTCAGTATCTCGGAAGGTTGCATATTTGAAGAATGTACAGTCATAGTGAATTCTCAGCTTTTCTCCATAAAGGCAAAAGTCATAGGTACAAATTTACAACACAACTAGCACAAATCTGATAAGGACATACATTCAATTAGCTCTTTTGTTCTATATTTTGCTTACCTTATCAATAATACAAATTAGTTATAATGAATAATTATAATTACCAATTATATATTGTTTCACATAATCAAAATTTGTATATTTGCTTCATATTTTCACATTTAGGGTTTCATTTGAACTTCACACATCAGCGAGGTAGAGTAGGCCTTATTATTAATCATAGTGGAACATATTTTTCCAATTGTGCTAGCCATAATTGAGAAGCTTCCATCCCACAAGAGCATTAAAAAAAATCACATGAGCTTTTCTAGCCTGAAGTAAAAGGAGATGTCCTAAATCCATCTTTCAGCTGAATTCTCAAAATCCTCCTTCATTCATGCATCATTACAAGACAATGGTAGGAACAGATGTCACATTAGTGCTAATAATATTTGTTTTAAACATGACATTTATCTATCCTCTAACATGTCAAGGAGATAAATTTTAAATTCATTTATTTATGAAGTACAAGACTCTTTACGACCTAGAAACTTTCCTGGTCCAAGGTATGACAAGCAAACTCAACTATTAAGTTAAATTTCAAAAATAAGAAAACTGACGGTCTAAGAGATTATAGTCATTCCTTCACTTAGTAAGTATTTATAAAATATCTTTATGTTGGACCCAGGTTATCCAAGGATCAACCCTATTATTATTATAAAACAGAAGCCCTGATTCTCATGCTAAGTAAGGTTACTGGCTAGTGTGGTATATACAATTCAACAAGTTGCTGTAAACCAATCAAATGCAATATTAAAATTCAAAATCATTAAATCCAAGCTTTCTGGCTCCACAGTAGCTTTAGTCTTCCTTACTCCAAGCTACATATTTAGAAATTATTGCTCCTCATTAAAAAAATTTATTGTTTCCGCTCCGTATCTAAACAGCCATATTATTTTAATATGGTTGAAGTCATTACCCAGATGATGCAATATATATCTACCCAATCACTGGACAGTCAGCTTTTGCAATTGTGACAATTGACATGTTTATGAGCCTATTAAACATTCTTTTATTTTACTTCATTTAATTTTCAACCATAAAAGAAAGAGCTCACTATGCAAAACATTTTCTGCGCCTCTGAATATTGATTTCAAGACGTGATTTTTACACACATTCATGTAACATGGAGGTTTTTACTTAAACCTGAAGGAATATCCATAAATCTTCTCAAGACTTGTTTTCTGGCATAGGAGGAGTAGGAGAGGAGTTCTGGAGTCAGAGTGAGTTCAAATTTTGGCTTTCCCACTTGTTATCTGTGTGACTGTTTCTGTTGATATTGCTCTGTAACAAATCACCCCAATATGTGGTGACTGAAAACAATGATTATTTTGTTATCTTACAGTTTCTGTGGTTAGGACATTGGGACAGGCTGGGCTGGGCAGTACTTACTGGCTCCAGAACTCTCATGCAGTTGTAGTCAGATGGTGGCTGGAACTGGAAGGGCAGTGAGGAATTAGAGCTTTTGAGAGCTACCCAGATTCTCTCTCTCTCTCTCTGTCTCTCTCTCTCTCCCTCTCTCTCTCTCAATCTCTAGCTTCCCCTGGTGGCCTCTTATTTAGGGTACTCTGGGCTTGCTCCAAGCATAGCAGCTGGGGGCTCCCGCAGTATTCCCATGATTAAGGTGGAGGTTGTATCTTCTTTCCTGATATAGCCATTGAAGTGACTTCTTGTCATTTCTGACATAGTCTGTAGGTTTCATGCCAGTCCCAAACCAATACATTCAAGCAGAAGAACTAGACCTCCCCTTTTACTGTGGTAATGGCAAGGTTTGAGAAGAACATAAATAGAGAGAGATATTTTTACAGCCATTTTTGGAAAATAAAATATGGCACAGAGAGCTTGGTCAAGTTACCTAACTTTTCTATGCCTCCATTTCCTCATCTATAAAATGGGCACAGTATATAGCACTTCATAGGATTTTCTTGAGGTTTAAAATAATTACTACAGTTTAATTGCATAGAACCTTGCCTGACACAGAATGCCATTTCATAACCTGTAACTATCATTAATGTCTCCAAGTCTCAGAATAAATATCACCTCTTCTATAAAGCCCCCCACCACTACTCTCTGATTTTTCATTTTCTTTTCAAACTTACCATTGCTTTGAGTTATGTTTTTTCTTTTCTTTTTTTTTTTTTTTTGAGACGGAGTCTCGCTCTGTCACCCAGGCTGGAGTGCAGTGGCCGGATCTCAGCTCACTGCAAGCTCCGCCTCCCGGGTTTACGCCATTCTCCTGCCTCAGCCTCCCGAGTAGCTGGGACTACAGGCGCCCGCCACCTCGCCCGGCTAGTTTTTTTTTTTTTTTTTTTTTTTTTTTTTGTATTTTTTAGTAGAGACGGGGTTTCACCATGTTAGCCAGTATGGTCTCAATCTCCTGACCTTGTGAGCCACCCGTCGAGTTATGTTTTTTCTAATAGGCCTTTTCCAGTTTTATTTTAATTATGTGTTCACGCACCTACATCCTCCAGTGTACTGTGAACTTATCAAGAGCAGGAACTGAAATGGTTACTCAGTAATACTGGTTTGTTTATTTGGGAATGACTCAGTCCACAGTATGGGCATAAACAGTGGCAACAAAAATGCAAATTAAAGACAATGGCAAAAACAAAGTAGAACACAAAATAAAGAAGGCAGGATGTACACCATAGTGACTCATTTTCAGTTAGGCTTATTCTTCTATCAAAGCTTTAAAGGTTACAGTTGTCTTAATAAAGGAGATGGAATTTCCAGGTGAGACAACAGAGCTGTGAGTTGGAAAACTCTGGTCTCAAATTAACATCTAGAAAGTAGATTAAATTTGTTTGTAATAGACTAGCTGAAGTTTAACTAGCTTTCTTATCACTGTAATTTAACATTTAAAGTGTGCATAATTAAAAACATTTGCTAGAAGAAAACAGCATTTGAGAATGAACAAAAGCTTTGAACTGGTAAGTGATGTAAATCTGTAGCATTTTATTTTAGAAATTAATGTCAAACTAACACAACAAAAATATATGTCCTTGAATATCTATATAAATCTACAAAATCTTTAACAAGAAAAACTGCCAGCTTATTTTACCAATAGGAATGTACCTACAAATCATAGGAGTGTCCTGCAAAATTTTAAGCAGGACTTGGCCTCCGGCTTCAAGAATAATCATTTAAATTAAATTAAAAAAACATAGTACATGAAAATTTCAGAAAGCCATTAGTGAAAAATACAGCACTGGAATTTGCATTTGTCTTCCTCCAACCCCACAAGCAGAGAGATGGTTAAAAATGAATTTTGTAGTTGAACTCTAGGAATGTCAGATCTCAGAAACAACAAAGAAACTCTAATTAGCTGTGATGAACATTGATTATAAGCGTGGATATAACAATGATTACAAAAGGGGGGAAAAAAGATGCATCAGTCCTGTGTATCAAGTATAGTTGTGTAATTAGAGAAATTTAATCACAGCAGGCAAATGTGATGTATTTGTATTTGTACCATTTTGTGGATTCACTGGCAGAACTGTCCTCAGAAAATACAAAAGCAATAAAAGCATTCCTATTTTATATGCTTTATCTCTAAGCCATTTAATTCTTGAAGGTATTTTTTTCCTTGGTCATTTTTTTACCTCCTGCCCAAATCCCACAGAAAACTCATTTTTGTGGGATGTCACAGCAAAATACTAGTACTATTACCTTACTAGAGTGTCCTTTTCAGTCTGTCCCTTGTTGATTAGGAGTAATAGAAGACACATATGCTCTCAGGGAAAAATAAGCTGTTTTATCTGAAATGTTTGATTATAAGACATGGCCCCTCATTTGAGTTTCTGAAAGGAACAGGATAGAATACCTATGTGTAAAGATGAAGCCATGAACAGCATTAGTGCTCTCAAGTTCTGTGACATCAGTCAGAGCTTTGCTGGCTCATGAATAAATTCTCAAATATAAGAAGTCATGTGGTCAGCTGAACTCCCATAAAAGATCTGGTAACCTGTTAGCAGGTCATAGAGTTTATCTTGAACAAGAGTCTGGCTAGGAGCTTGCTGTCTTTTGATTTCCTGATGAAGTGATGGATGAGAAGAAGTCACCCAGGCAGTACAAAGCCAAACCACGTCAAAGCAAAAAACCTCACAGAAACCTTAGCTGGCCCACATTATTCCCAGCAAGAGATTTCTGCTTTGCACTGATTACTCATAAAACCTTTTTCCCTGAGCAAAATTTATTTATTTTGCTACTGTTGTTCTATAATTAGGTGTTTTGCCGGAATTAGAAGAAAACATGAAAAAACTGTTCTCACAATGCATTTGAAAATGACATCTGAGTTATCACTGGTGAAGCTGAATTAAACTATATAATTTATCATTATGACTGTATATCTATGTTTGCCCTGGAAACTCCACTTAAGTATAATAAAAAATTGAAAAAACATAAATCATTAGATGGCTGCACACACATACTCTTTATACATTAGTACTTTGTATAGTTTCTTTAACATCTGTATATAATGATTTTTCCATACTCAACCTGATAGAATACAAATATATTCATCCATATAATAGCATTACCTAAGATATTCAGAATTCCATCATCCTACAGTTTAAACTGCAGAAAAGTTTCTCTTTGATAAAAAGTGAATCTTGGTACAAACATATTGTAAAATTGGGAAGAAAACATACCCAGTTTTCACCTACATGTGCTAAAGAATCTCAATCTAAAGCAATTTCCAGTTCCTTTTAGTGAGCATATTCATAAATTAGATATCATTCTTCCTCCCCGTGACACACACGTAAACCACAACTATTTGAATAAACTTCTGTACTTGACCTGGGAGTCCAAATGCATGTTGGGACAAGGCAGTCAACAGAAATGAGTGAAGCAGGCAATAGATGCAAATGACCAGTCTACACCATTAGTGGTGGGCAAGAGTAAGATTGTCCACAAGAAGAAAGCTGGCCTAAGATTGTGAGATCTTCTGCTATGTTAAGAGAAGCTGCAAATTTTATATAAAATCTCCCCCCCCTTTTTTTTTTTTTTTAGAAACAGGACCTTGCTCTGTTGCCCAGCCTGGAGTTCAGTGGCACAATCATGGCTCACTGCAGCCTCACTCTCCAGAGCTCAAGCAGTCCCCCAACTTCAGCCTCCTGGGTAGGTGGGACTACAGAAGCACCACCACACCTGGCTATTTTTTTTAAGTGAAGATAAGGTCTTGCTATGTTGCCCAGGCTGGACTTGAACTCCTTGCCTCAAGTAATCCTCCTGCCTCAGCCTCCCAACGTGCTAGCTAGGATTACAGGCGTGAGGCACCACACCTGGCCCTGAAATCTCTAGATATAGTTTGGATGTGTATACCCTCCAATTCTCATGTTGCAACGTGACCTCCAATGTTGGACATGGGCCTGGGGGGTGGTGTCTGGGTCATGAGGGTAGATCCATTATGAATGGCTTGGTGGTATCCCGTTGGTAATGAGTGAGTTCTTGCTCTGATAGTTCATGTGAGAGCTGGTCTGGTTGTTTAAAAGAATCTGAGAAAAAATTCCCTTCCCTTCTCTGCTCATGCTCCTCTGCTCCCACCATGTGATATGCTAGTTCATGTGAAAAAAAGCTGGTTGTTTAAAAGAATCTGGAGATCCTCCCTTCCTCTCTCTTGCTCCTTCTCCCACCATGTGATATGCTCGCTCCCCTTGACCTTCTGCAGTGATTGCAAGCTTCCTGAGGCCTTCACCAGAAACACATGCTAGCACCATGCTTCTTGTATCGCCTGCAGAGCTGTGAGACAAAATAAACCTCTTCTTTATAAATTACGCAGTCTCAGGTATTCCTTTACAGCAACATAAAATGGACTAATATGTCTCCTAATTTTTAAATGTTGGCATAATTTATATGAACCAAACAAAGCATTCTTTGGACTGATTTGGCACACGGGCTGATAGTTTGCAAACTGTTCTGTACTACGGCTGCTGCCTGGATTATCAAGACTACAGGGTAAACTTCAGTGACAGGCTGTGGCCAGAAAGGGGCGACAGAGGGTCACAGAAGCAAACCAGGCCTATTAGATTCATACTCCCAGCTGCCACTGGGAAAACCTGCCCTGGGTATGGTGCACTTCCAACTCAATCAAGCCAAATCGGTAAGTTGGAGATTGCTGGATAGGAGGCAACAAGTAGAGAGAGATTAGGGTGAGGGGGAGATGCCAAGGAAACCAGGTTGTTTCAGAGGACACTGGTGAGCTAAGGGGCCCAAAGAAAACTTTGTTTTCAAAGACAATCAGATATCAAATAATATTCACAAAGGGAGAAATGATAAAGTTTCAGGAACAGCACTGACGATGAATGAGCTCTTACAATGTTTATGCCAAAGTCAAAATCCTCAAGCCACCTATCTTGGCTTCTTAAAATCACCAGAATGGGCCCCAGAAAAAAAGGGCCTAATAGAACATGTGCCTCTGTGAATAATTTAAGTAGTGTCATAGCAAGTACATATTTTGCTAACTGATAAATTAGTACAGGAACAAACAAAGTTTGTAGTTTAAGAGTTGGTATAAATTATTGTGCAGAAATGGCAACTGAAATGTACAAGAGTCTTCTATAGTAATCAACAATTACTTTACTGCTATCCTTTAGATGTTTAAACATGAAGATAAAAATTAAAGCTGTCAGTTTTATGTTAATGTTTTTCAATACTCTCACCTTCAGCTGCAGAAATATGGCATACATAAAAGAAAAATGGGGCAAAACCTACTATGCCACCTTCAGAACCAACATGTTACATGTGAAGAACATTCTTTCAGTAACTTGAGAACATTTTTGAACCCAAGTTCCACTGCCTTGACACTCTGAGAAGGCTGGAGATGATTCCTAGCCCAGAGAACAATGCTCAAAAGCAGGTTGAGGATGAGGTCTTCAGGAGGATGCGTTGGGAAGGGTAACTGTATTCAACTCAGAAGATGAGCAAGGGCAAGACCACCAGAGCCACCTCCAAGGTAGAGAAAAATAAGACTTTGTTTCCTGAAATAATCTGTTATTTAGAGAGTGAAGGAGAGGAGGGTGTCTGGATTGGGAGGCAAGGTCTGGCCAGTAAAAGCAGTAAACAGAAATTGTTACACTGTCTAGAAAATAGCACCCAGATAGTAAACCAAATTCTAGTGCTACTTTGCAAAGCCTAAACTATACAGGAAGGAAGAAAACAAAATCAGATTCCCCATGGCCCTCCTCCATCCAGCTTTAGTTCTCTTTCATAGTTCCAGCATAATAAGGTTTTAAGAGTTAATAATATTTGAAGCACTCTTTACATAAGGACTCATGCTTTCTTTAACATAATCCTGGCAGACTTTAAGGTCTATATGTTTCAAAATGGAAAATGCAGCTCAGTGAAGTTGTTAGGTGCTCATGGTCACCAAACTGGTAAGCAGAAATGGCAGAACTAAAACCCAGTAATTCTTTAGTTACTTAGTGTAATGATATTTTAATTGCACTTACATTTTTTATGCCGTGTATGTATATATTCGTTCATGTTCTCCCAACTGTTTGTTACGTTCTTTATCCTGATCAGCATCAGTCTGATTTCTCTGATCCTGCTGTCATTGGGTAATTGCTCCTCTCTCAGCTGAAGACACCTAATGATGTTGTGATATTGCAAGGCAAGGTTATGATCAACTATTAAGGGATTTGCTGGCTTGCTTTCCATAAAGTACAGGGCAGTGTGAACCCTGAGGATCTGAGACAAGTCTCAGGTAATTTAGAAAATTTATTTTGCCAAGGTTGAGGATGTGCGCCCATGACTCGGTGTCGGGAGATCCTGATGACATATGTCCATGGTGGTCAGAGCACAGTTTGGTTTTATACATTTTAGGGAGACATGAGACATTAATCAGCATATGTAAGATGAACATTGGTTTGGTCCAGAAAGGCGGGACAACTCGAAGCCAAGGAGGAACAACTCAAAATGCGGAGGGGCTTCCAGGTCATACGTAGGTAAGAGACAAATAGTTGCATTCTTTTGGGTTTCTGATTAACCTCTGCAAAGAGGCAATTAGATATGCATTTGTTTCAGTTACCAGAGGTGTGACTTTGAATAGATCAGGAGGCAGGTTTACCCTAAGCAGTTCCCAGCTTGACTTTCCCGTTAGCTTAGTGATTTTGGGGCCCCAAGATTTATTTTCCTTTCACAAAAAATAGGAACAATAACAACAAAAACAAATCTTCAAAATGAAGAAAATAAATTGTGATACTGTCACAACAATAGGACTGGAGAAAACTTGGGGGAGCCTAGCACTGAAGACCAGAAGAGATAAAAGCTGGAGTGTTCAAATTTGAAAGAAATCAGTGAATTTCAGAGAAAGGGAAACTGACATGCACATGATAAAAATTAATTTCCATTTCTTGTTTTATATGTCCCTAAAGTAGCATCAGGGAGAAGAAGCAACTTGGCAAATGTATCTTTTGTGTTTAAACATCAATTTGATTGGTTATAGATATTTGTCTTTCAAATATTATATTTTCCATAACTAGAAAAGACTAGAAAATAAACTTTCTAAACTGTTTATAAGCTAAATTTTATTTTGACTTTTAAAACAGAAAATTTCAGTAAGAGTAAAATCTGTAATAAAAGGAAAAAATAGACACTGTTCTTAATCTTTCATTAACTAAGACCAGGATCTTTCATAAACATAATTAACTAGAATTGGCATATGATAGATCCAAATTTAAATGATCTTCAGTAAAAAGGAGCCAGTAAACAAGAGAAATGTGACTTAGAACATACACATATAAACACACACATAGAGCATTAGTATATAGCAGGCTAAAGATAGGAGAAAACACTTGCATTTTGGAAGCGTGGGAAGTGAGAAGTTCCTTTCACCTTTCTCCTGCAGCCTCATCTCCCACGTGATAGCCACTGTTGATCACAATCCATTGTCTGGTGCCCAAAAGCTAAAAGTCAACTAATTGCTGCTGATGGTTGAAGAATTCTATTTGGGCAAAGGAAAATAGTTGAATTGAGATAATTATCCAGTAGCTTACATCTGTTTAAACTGCTGGTCAACCTGTATGTCTCTGAAACTAAACATCTAAAGCATTTTATAATTGCAGAGAAAATTTTGGCATAAAATTCAGCTCCTGCTATGTAGGCAGATTAGTTCACTTCTGCATACACGCTAAGTGCCCATCCTTCCAATCTTCTTCCTCCAGCCCATCTCTTTCTAACAGCCATTGATACTGTAAATTCCATTCCTGCTGGAGACAGCTGTGGCTATAAAATTTGACTCATGAAAATATTAATGAACATTTCTATTTTATCTCCGTGCTTTTCTTCCAGTTTCTTTATGCAAACCAAGAACTGGCTGCTTCCTGCCTTTAAAAAGGGAAACCAAAGCATCTCCCCATTGACCTCTCTTATGGCCCTTGTGAAACATCTGTCACTTGGGAAAGTAAACACATTTACAAAATTTATCATAGGAAATCAAACCATTTGCTGAATCCCAAAATATAAGGTATGCCTAAATATTTAATAGTGAGTTATCTAGGCTTAGAAGTTATCTGGTTGGGGAATGGACTTTTTAGGATCTCTACTCAGCAATTTGAATTTTTCCCCAAAGTCACTAATTTAATTATTGAAACATAATCATCTTCATTGTGTATTATTCTTCTAGTGAATTGCTCATGTGTTTTCTTAAAACTAGAAACAATGTTGCTTCTTCTTCTGGCAACTTTTTAAAAATTATTTTTCTGTTTCCTGCTTCAGGCTTTATTCCTTATACCCATTACATCTATTTTTATCTCCAGTAACTTCCTTTTCAAAGTCCCCTCAGGTTGACAGCTATTTCCATACTTTTAAAAATACATTCTTTGAGTTATCAAGAGTCTCCTTGTTGTGAATTCAATGGCCTTTTCTTCACTGTAATTTGCTTTGAACCATGCCAGGTAAAAAAGGAAGCTCCTGAGTTGATGCCAGATTCTTCACATGATGCAAAACTGTCTCTTTGTCTCTATGTTTTCATTTTGCCATGCCCGTTTTATTCTTGATTTCCAGACTAATTGTCCTTAAAGGCATTTGCATCTTATTATTCTCTTGCTCTGTCGATAGCTCTCCCTCCATTACTGCATCAAATCTAAACTCCTTTGCTTGCCTTGCATGGTCCTCCATCAGTTTGTGCACAAAGTTACTTGTTGATTGCCAAATTTAAGCAAGATTAACCTGGCAGCTTGTATGCTGCAGCCATTTCTCCTGAAGAATGAGAATATATAAAATATTAAAAGGGATGAAAAATGCCTTATTATGTTTCAGTTGTGTTCATTTATAAACTCAAATTTCAGGTTATCATACATTAGAATTTCAGTCCTTATAACATACATTACTTAAAGGGGGAGAAAAGGCTTATGGTAGCTGAAAAGTTCATCGTCTCATTCTGCAAAGTTGTTTATTATAGGTTTCCCCAATTGCCTTATTTTTAGAAATGATTTGATGGCTAAGAGTGATCAGATGCAAAGCTCAAAACTACGTATACATAAGTTATATGTTATCACATAAACATAGGGAAATGGTTATCGTTATGAACTCAATTTATTTGTTAATACTTCATTAATTTCATGTTAATATTTCTTCCTCGAAGCCTAACCCACAGAGAATTTCATTACCACTGCCATTCAGGTATCAAATCTCTTTCTAAAACAAAGAAAAAAAAAACTTTTATAAAAATGGATCTTTAGTTTTACAGACAAAAGAAGCTGTAAAAGAAGATTAAATCTTCATCAGTTTAACTCGCAAAGCAAATACATAGGGAAACAGCATTATTCAACATTTAAACTGTCTAATCAGCCTTGGGAGTTTTTTTAATCTATCCAAGGTAAAGGAATTCTACACCCAGTTATGCTAAATTTCTAAATAGTAGATTCAAGTAAATCCTCCACTGAAAGAAAGAAATCACTTCTGTGCTGAGGAAGCTCTATTAAGATACAATCTGAAAGATCTATGGAGCCCTGAAGTGAAATACATACATTTTAAAAGGATAAACATAGGGGGAAATGTCTGTTATGCTTTATAGTGAATATATCCACCCAAATGTTCCAGAGCTCCCTGATTTATTCTCAAGTAACAACCGTGACTCTTTAAACATTGTTTATGGTGGTCAAATGAGAATATATACAGAGTTTCAATACAAGCTATCTGCCTAAGTAGACTTCCTTTTGAGAGTAAAACACTCTTAAAGCATCATTTACTTTCACAAACAGCATATGCTCACCATGTGGCACCCATTCTTGTTAACACCAAAGTAGCAATTTGAGCTTAACAGCTTGGGAGCTCTGTTTATAATAATAGTAATACTCAATGTCAAGTCCTCAGAGTTTCAGATGTCAAAGGTGATCATGAACATAAATGCAAATTCCCTAAATCTGCTCTCCTGGGAAAATGATTCTTGCCAAGGCCAAAGATGTCAGTAGACATACAAATACTTGGTCTCCGGCTTCTAATAAGCCCAGGAATTGTCTTTCCAATTTCACTGCATCACCTTCATCTGGTTCTAATGTATACACATGTCTAGTGAATTAGTTCCCCTTGGGGGGAAATTTTGTTGTCTCAAGAGCTTGAGATGAAGTGCCAATGATCTGATACAAATTGTTGAATTTTTTATTATAACTGTTCCCTTCTTTTATATGAGCTTGTTTACTTTTGAGCACCCTGAAACCTTCTAGCATTTCAGAATAATGTTTAAAACATAGCATTATTAAGAAACTTTAAAATTACAGCTGTGAAAACAGGACTATGTCATTATAATCAGTGAGAAAGTCCCTTAGCTGGGATTTCAGACTATAAAAGGAGCACCTGCAGAGAATTGGCAGGGTGAGAACCAAAGAGAAAAGAGAAAACGAAAGAGGAAAAAAAATCCATCAAGCAAAGAGAATGGGGTGTTTCTATTCTTGACAATCCATTTGGAAAAATGAAAGTGATTCAGTATTTGAGAAGAAGATTTATTGTATGCGGGAGGGAGGGTATGGTTACTTACTGCATTGGCTTACACAATCATTTACTATATATATTAAATCACTTATACTTTTCCATTTTAAATCTGTTTTACCTATAGACTGTGAGCTCTTCTAGTGCTAGAGTGTGTGTGCATCTGACAAACTAGCAACTAGTATATAGTAGATATTCGATATTTATAGTTGAATAAATGATAGAGGCTAGAAATCATATAGAAAACACATTTTTATCAAACTAAGATACAGAAGTAGGAAAATCTTCAGTGAAGGAAAAGTATTATTCCATATAAGCATTGCATTAATGGAAAAAAGTGTTCGATATGCATTAACATGCTATGCTAAGACAACCACAAAGAGTAACCAAATTCTATAACACTCATTTGGGGAACCCTCATGTCTCAGGACAGCCTGTGTGTGTCCAACAGTGTGTAGTTTTTCATTGGCCACTGAACTCCCTGGATTTTAGGAGTAAAGAAGGCAGATAATGGTACTATTATTCCTGTGATTTTGTTTTGTAGAATGTTGTCCTGCTAAGTGAGGAAGATGAGACAGGCAAAGGTCCTCATGAAAGCACAGTTCAGATAAGTACAACTTATCAGGAGAGAGATTTCAAAAAGGAGTTGTTGGACTGAGGGACAGAGAAAGTAGTGTCCAATTTCAGCTGGGCCCCAAGCATGACTTCTCATGTCTCTTAGCCTGTTCTGGTTTGTCAAATTTCCCAGTCCTCTCGGAGTTGATAAGGCATCCTCTTTGCTTTCCTCAAGGTCTATAAACGATGGCTGCTCCTCTTACATTCTTCTATCTCTTCTACCACGAAAAACATGACCTCTCTTTAGTTTGTTCCCATTATAACATTGTCATTTATTTTCCTTTCCTTTCTTTTTAATCCAAACTTTTTTGGCTTAAACTTCTGGACTTGCCCATCAACATTTTACTTTTCTACCCACTGAGCTCTTGCTTCCAATGACCTCCTAATTGACAGATCTATGGACACTTTTAGTACTCATTGTATTGATGTCTCTGTTGCATTTGACACTGTTGATTCCTGCTTCAATCATTATACAAAAAAGCTGACAATAATAGGCTAATTATGAGCATTCATATAAGTGCTTAGGACAGCTTTTTAAAAATAGTATGGGTTCTAAAAAATATTCAATATTACTATATTATTATTTTATTCAGTTATCTTTGGTATTCCTCTTTCTGTGTCCATCCTTTTGATTGCAGGTGTCCCTCATCCAGTGTCCTAATCATCCACACACTCTTGTTGTTTAATCTTATCAGTCTTTTGATTTCGAGAACTATTGTGTTATTACTACCACATCTATATATCTTTAGCCCAGTGCTCTGCTAAATCTTTATATAGCCAACTTCCTGCTGTAAATCTCCATCTCAATTGGCAAATGTCTCCTGAGGGTACAGCCATTCCTTGTTGGAAACCACTAGTTAACTCATACCTGGTTATTTGTATCTTTCCTCAGGTGACTACAGATGTCCTGTGAGCCAACACAATGTCTTCTTCATTCCTGTGTTCCTCAGACACAGCACAGAGCCACACAAATGGAAGCATAAAAACAACTTACAATTCTCTATTTAGAAGTTCTTACTTTAATGGGAGCTCATATTTATACTCCCCCCAACACACACATACAAACACAGTAGTCTCTGTACATACTGTTAAATTTAGTCCTTTTCTTTTCAAAAGGAAGCATCTGGAATGCTTCAATAATGAAAAAAGTACATGTTAAGTGGATGGTGACTGAAATTTTGAGATAACAGCATACCGTTAAATTTAGAAATCAGATGAAACTTTCCTTCAGAAAAGATCTGAATAATAATATACTCTATTAAAGGAATGATTTGATTTTTTAAAAATAATCCAGGGAAACAGAAACTTCTAAAAATTTCACAGCAGCCTAAGACTTGAAAAAATAATAAAGTGCTAAGGCTGATATGTCTGAAACCATCACATCTATAGCTCCATGTTACAATGGTAAATGTGCCACAGAAACAAATTTGTCTTGGGAATTTTCACAGCAATAAATATCACAGTCTCGTGACAGTGAAATGGGAAAGGTTCCCTTGTCCCCCCGGCAGGGCGTGAGATGGGGGAGTGGCTCGCTTCTTCAGTGCCGGACTGTTCAAACCTCTAAGGGAGCATACAGGTGGGCAGGTCCACCCCACAGCAGTGTCTAGGAGTGAATGTTTGCAGCTGAAGCCCCAGTGGGCGTGTGTTACAGGGTGCTCTTTTAGTTTACTATCTATAGGCAGCTTGTGTTAACCAGCTCAATCAGACCCTCTTCCTTATCACAAGGACAGAGGGATTTCTATATCCCGGAGTTTCTTGCCTTGGTTTACCAGAAGAATTGGATCACACATGGGCTTGGAGAATGAGTGCAAAGTTTTATTGAGTGGAAATAGCTCTCAGCCTGATGGGGAGCCAGAAGGTAGATGGTCTTCACCCGGAGATGGGCCGCTCAGCAGCCCTGGCTCTCCTGGCCAAACTCTGCCTCTTCCAGCACCTTGGTGGCCTGGCAGAGTGCCTGTGTTGGTCGGTCAGTGTGCTCTTCTGCCCATGCGCTCCCTTCAACATCCTCTTAATGTCCAGCCGCTTGTCTTCTTCCGCAAATGTGTTCCTCTCGCAGTCCAGCAGCTTCTGTCCGCCTTGCTAGGGTCTTGGGTTTTTATAGTCACAGGATGGGGGCTCGGTGGGCCAGGGTGGTCTGGGAAAATGCAACATGTGGGTTTGAAGGCAGAAGTGCCTGTCTTCACCTAGGCCCGTGGGGTTGGAGCCCTAACCTGGGACCACGTCCTCCTCTCCCCAGCACTTCCCTTGCCACCTTCCATATTATTTAAAGGGTCCACACTCTTCCCTTCCCAGCACTCCTGTATCAACAGTAGATGGAGTTATGGATCACACCCTCACAAATCTGAGACATAGTTGAGGGAGTGTGGCACGTGTAATACACATTAGCTGGGGCCTTCAAATCTTTTCATGCTGCAAAAACCAGACCAAATCGGCAAATTGCAGAACATATTTAAGTTGTCCTCTTAAGCCACACCCCAGCTGGTTGTGAAAGACGAATGATCTAACTGAAAGCAGATCTTCAAAACAAGGTGATAGAATGGAAATGAGGACTAATATTAAAATAATTTGATGTCAGAATTAAAGCAGTTATCTTTATGGTGTGAAGCTATGAAATGGAATATAATTTACTAAGAAAATCATCAATTAAAAGATAAAAAGTGTTAGGTTCTTAGAACCTCTAGGTTCCAAATGTGATATATTACTAGCCTCTGACTCAATAGCCTTATAGTTTTGGTTCTTCTCTAACATCTCTCATGATTTTTTCCCTTGCCTCATCTACTCCTTGCCAAAAACCCTTGGTCATACTCCCTTCTTTCTTTTATAAACTTTCCCCTTCTTCCTTTGAATTCTTTATTTGACAATATTTATATTCTCAACAACAGGTCATATACTTCACAGGAGTTCTAAGAGTCATTAATGGCCTTGACTTCAAGGAATTATAATGCATTGTTGGAAAAAATAAAGTACAAAATAATCATCAAACCAGGTAGAATGTGAAAGTAGTGTAAAAAAGAGAAATGTGTCCTCTGAGAGGAGGACACCAGGATTCTTAACAAGGAAGGAATCAGCTGAGGTAATATATTACAAGTAAAATCTGAATTGGGATATATTCAGGAAAAATGAATCAATCATTTTTTAACTTATGTGAAACTATAAAATGCAGTGCTTGACTCATGGTATGCATTCAACGAACAATTATTTTTATTTTCTCTCTCTAGGAGTATTATGGGCTAAATTTTGTCCTCCAAAATTCACATTTTGAAGTCCTAATCCCAATATTTTAGAACATGACTGTATTTAGAAATAGGGCCTTTAAAGAGATAATTAAAACAAAATTAGATCACATGGGTGGGTCCTAACCCAATTTCACTGGTGTCCTTATGAGAAAGGGAGAGTAGAACACAGACAGAGAGGGAGGAACCTATGAAGACAATGACAGAGATGACCATCTATGGGCCAAGGAGAGAGGCCCTTGGAAGAAATCAATCCTTCTAGCAGTTTGGTCATAGACTTCTAGCCTCTAGATCATAAGGAAATAAATTTCTGTTGTTTAAGACACTCCATCTGTGTTAGTTTGTTATGGCACCTCTAGCTCACTAATCCAAGTGATATAGGCCTAGGAAGATAACTTGGATCTCTATTAAGAAGCTGGTATTTGGGGACTGGATTTGTTAGTTAATAATAAGTCAAATGAGGTTTTTGAGCCAAAAAAGTCCCAATGACCTAGGTTTAAATGGAAAGATTTGGCTTTTTAGTTTGGAGTTTAATGGTGTGGGAGACAAATTTGGAAGATCAGTTTGGAGAGTATTGGATCATTGGATCAGCCTTAGTGCAAAATAACGGGGACCCAAACTGACTCATTAACAGTGAAAAAGGGATTGAAGTAAAGTGCATGTAACTTGGAAACTGATTATATAATGGTGTTCCAGAGAAGTAGAAAGTTCAGTGGTACCAAGCGTTTAGGATGGTGGAAATATTAATAGTAAATAACAATGTTAATATAATTTTCAAAAAGTTAAAAGCATGACTCTCCTGCAAATATATATTGAATATGTTAAAGATTTTATTCAATTTATTAATTAACAAAGAAACCAGTAAAACACACACACACACACACACACACACATACACACACACACACACACACACACACACATAATCAGGAATCCTGAAATAATTTCTGAATGCATGCCAAGCTGATTCATATCATGTAAAAGGCAATACAGTGATTTGGGTCACCTTTTCCATACAGCAGAAATCAAATCTGTCTCAATGGCACAAAAGAGGAATCATTTGCATGACTATCAGTTTTCTAGCAACTTAACTTCTAAGCTTTCAGAAATACTCAGTGCTCCACTGAAAGGATAGACACCCTGTAATCTTTTTCACCCATTTCCAATCTTGGACTATTTTTTCTGACAACAAATACAAGAGAAGTTAGTTTTCATTTTAGATATGTTAAATATGCAGTGCCAAAGAAACACTTAGGTGAGAAAGTCCAGCATGCAATTGGAAATTTGAGGTTGCTCATCAGTGGAGTAGCAAGTCTGAAAACATTTGTCAGCTCTGCTTGATCTTTCCATCATCATCACTCATCAGTGAGTTCAGAAAATTGAGACAACATAATAGGTTGAAATTTGATGCAACTGTTCAGGACTCTTTCCCTTTTCCTCCTCCTTGCTTGTTAACAGTCTGCTTTACTGTGATCCCTGTGTCTAACAGACCTTAAAATCTTAGTTTTGTGTTCTTGACCTGGATTCCCAATTTTGGCCTCTTATTCCCTGGTGTTTGCATCTGGTAGCTAAACCTCACCTTTTCTCTTTTCCTAGGCTGGCCCCTTGGACCCAGATTTCAACTGATACTGCTGGTAGAAAATGCTTTTTACCACTCTATGCCTAACAATAAAGAACCCAGTTCCCAACTTAGACATTTGACTGGTGCTCCGGTGAGGCCTGTCCCAAAAGAGAAAAGCCAGAGAAGTAGATCTGAGTTACCTGCACAGAAATTAAAATTTCCCACATAAATACATCTCATGATTTCCAATATTCTCTCTTGACTTTAATTTCTGTGGCTCACTGGCATTGAGTCTTTTTTTTCTTTATTATCTGCGTCCTGAGTATTTCCCCTATGATTTGTAAACGGCTCTAGTAACCTCTAAGTAAACAGTGTTCATTCATTCAGCATTCTTTCACTCATTTATTCACTTGTCAAAAATTATGAAGTGCCTTCTATGTGCTAAACATTGTGTTAGGTGCCAGAAGATCTATAGATAAATAGAATATATCCTTGTCATCCAAAAAGATAACGATTGAGGGTTATATCACAATGAACATTTGACCTTTTCTAGTGCATTCCGGGTTTGCACATGTCTGCTCAGAGGCCCTGGACATAAAGGAGCCATCTGTCAAAACAGACTAGACTGTAACCTTGAAGAGCTGGGAAGCAGAGCTGAAACTCGGGAGTTCTCCTCAAGTCAAATCCAACCATTACCCTCTGGATTTTGATAAAGTTATAAAGAAACTTTTGTCTAGTAATAAATGTTAGCCCACAATCTTACCTCAAATACCTGTTTCTACAAGGAAGTGAAGATGGTGAATTAACTGACCTGTAAGCTACTATTTTAGCCTTAAAATTATTTGCTTGCATTGAGATATGAACTTAAATATTACATTCAAAGAAAAACATAAATAGCTTTTGTTTCTCAGAAATGTTGTTGATTTACCAAATCTCTTATTTATCTAATAATTTCAAAGCACCTTTAACAAAAATATGTTTATTCTTATTTTATAGAATTTTATCAAAGACGTGGCAAGCAACATCACAAAATTAACCAGGAAATTAATATGAGATAAAAAAGCATAAATGATTCTTCATATCTGATATAAGTTCATTGAGGAAATATAAATTTCTTTTCAATGAAGATAATTGGTGTGTTTCAAATAATATAAAAAATTGAAAGCCAGGGTACTATGTAACAGTAGTTAGATAGTATTCTGTAGAGAGATAGCATTCTTAAAGAACTAGACTGTTAACTATTAAACTGTTTAACTATTGTTAAATTAAACAAAATTCAGTGGCAGTAGAAATGCCCAATAGCTCCTTCATAGTAGACATTTATTTCTTCCAGAATCTTTCCAATTCAAATATCTTGATGACCAAATTATATTCAAGAGAACCGGGTAATAGTTTCATTTGGAGCATCTCTGCTTCATCTGAGGCTGCTAGAGTAATGGTAGAGCACAGACTACTGGCATGCCCCTCTACCACACCACCCTCCCCTCCCTGAAAGAAACATACATACAATACATAACACATGTAAACTATTTAATATTAAGTATTATATAATATAAAATATTTATATATTATATATAGTTTATATATACTTTTTATTTTATATAAACAATATATTTATGATATACTATATCTTATATATAATGTTGCCTTTGGTTGTTGTATATTTGGGGGCAAGCCAACAAAATATTTTAGAAAAACAAATTTCTCACCATGGTAAAAAAAAAAAAAATTAAAAAAAAATCACCGCTAAAACAAAAACACCTTGTTTTGTAACCAACTCTAATATAGAACGCTTTGGGCAGTAGACTCAAAAGAGGAAGAAAACCAAAATGTCCACATTTATTTGGAACAATATCCTTCTGCTTCTTTTTCTACAGGTATCTTTTAACGCTTAAACAGTTACTTCTTATTATAGATGTAATAACATCATATCATCATGGAAACCCCACATTTTCAGAATTTTATTTTTTAATGTTGTCTAAGTAATGGGGTTGCATGGACGTCATTCTGTCCCTTAGCATGCTTAGAGACCTAGTAGGTAGCTTTAAAACACATACATATATAAGGCGGGGGGCAGGGGGACACATTTCCAAAATGTACCAAGGTCATTAATGCACCAAATGTAAATGGTCTCCCATTTATCAAATGCCCTAGAGAAATCAGGAGATAATTGAAATGATAGATGAAGAGATGAAATTCTAGGCTAATGGGCTGTATATCAATGAATCAATGTCACATTTATGAAAGCTTTTGGAAAATGATTCCTATTCTTTGCTTATTCTTAAAGTTTTAAAGTCTAGGAAGACAAGTCATAGGAGGACTGAAAACCAGTTAAAAGAGGTCCCATCGATCTATCAGAAATATTTCTACTATAATTTTCTCAGAGTGATTTGCATTTCACTAAACTAATTTTAACAGAATTTATCATTATCTCTACCTTTTTGTGTAATATTTGTGTGACCTTTCTTTCTCTTTTTGTGAAATCATCAGTTTATAAAATTACCTCACCTGGAGATCAGTTCTCCTACTTCTTCCTGACAAAGTTAAAGGAATTTTATGTTAACCATCATTCTCAGCAAACTATCACAAGGACAGAAAACCAAACACTGCATGTTCTCACTCATAGGTGGGAACTGAACAATGAGAACACATGGACACAGGGCGGGGAGCATCACATACCGGGGCCTGTCGGGGGGATGGGGGGCTGGAGAAGGGAGAGCATTAGGAGAAATACCTAATGTAAATGACCAGTTGATGGGTGCAACAAACCAACATGGCACATGTATACCTGTGTAACAAACCTGCACGTTGTGAACATGTACCCTAGAACTTAGAGTATAGTTTAAGAAAAAAGAAATATACAAATAAAAAGCATGGTAAAAAACATTTTAAAATAAAATTTTTTTCAATTTTATTAAAAATGGAAACAATTTTATCAACCAAAAAAATCACTGAGATGTACTTAGGGTGGCTTAAAGTTAAACTTCCCAACAAAAAATGAGACAAATAAGAGCTGAGTATGGTGGCATGCACCTGTAATCACCAGCCCCTCAGGAGCTGGAGGACCACCTTGAGTCTAAGAGTTCAAGTCCAGGCTGGGCAAGGTAGAGAAAACTCTATTTAAAATCAGAAAGAGAGAGGGAGAGAGAGAGAAAATAAGGGAAAAGTTACTTTGTAGAGCAGGTTATTTAAGGTTAAACCAGGCATATGTTCTGTAGAAAACAAATGATGCTCAGAAACAAACGTTCTCTGCTCCCAAAAGTGACAAAAAAAACAAAAAAACAAAAAAACAAAAAAAAAAACAAAAAAAAAACCTAAGATGAAAATCCAAATATTAGATAAGGGCAGATGTGTTAAAATACAAATGTAAGTCCAGCCATCAGCCGGTTTAAGGAATGACAAAAGTATCTTCCTAGGGCAAGTGGAGTTTTCTGTCCATGGAACAAATGTGTGTTTTGACACCTTTAATGAACAATTTTAAAAGGTGCCTATGGTAAGTGATGTTTCCTCCAAGTCAGGCCCAGATTTTGGGACTCAGAATGGCTGTTAGAGCTGCTCAGTAACTTAAAGAGAAGCACTGATAGGTGGCTGTGGGCACAAGCCATCAGCCTTAGAGGAGGGATTCAGAGGACGCCAGCAGTCCTAGGACAAGGTCACTATCTTGACAGTTGTTTCTACCAAGAGCAACACAGAAAACGATCTTGTTAATCATTTCAAGAGACCAATGGAAATTGCCTCTCTTAGGACTTGCACTGGGAAGCATAAACAACCAAAGTCAGCCAAAAGGTCAGTCCGAGGATCCTGGGACTCACAAAAGAGGAATAGCAAGAAATCCCTGGAAGAACTCTCTCAAAATTAAAAACATTTGGATTCTAAGCTCTGAATAATACTTGGGAATCTGAAATCCTGGGCACAACTCCCCAGATAAATTCTCTGAAATAACTTTAGCTTCTTTTATGCATTCCAGTTGTTAAAATATTGATGTGTTTTTATTTTTTATTTTTATTTATTTATTTATTATACTTTAAGTTCTAGGGTACATGTGCACAACGTGCAGGTTTGTTACATATGTATACTTGTGCCATGTTGGTGTGCTGCACCCATCAACTCGTCAGCACCCATCAATTCATCATTTATATCATGTATAACTCCCCAGTGCAATCCCTCCCCCCTCCCCCCTCCCCATGATAGGCCCCAGTGTGTGATGTTCCCCTTCCCGAGTCCAAGTGATCTCATTGTTTAGTTCCCACCTATGAGTGAGAACATGCGGTGTTTGGTTTTCTGTTCTTGTGATAGTTTGCTAAGAATGATGGTTTCCAGCTGCATCCATGTCCCTACAAAGGACGCAAACTCATCCTTTTTTATGGCTGCATAGTATTCCATGGTGTATATGTGCCACATTTTCTTAATCCAGTCTGTCACAGATGGACATTTGGGTTGATTCCAAGTCTTTGCTATTGTGAATAGTGCCGCAATAAACATACGTGTA
>NW_016811809.1:89084-95102 GCF_001698545.2 Rhinopithecus bieti
AGGCTCTTTTTTGGTTCCATATGAACTTTAAAGCAGTTTTTTCCAATTCTGTGAAGAAACTCATTGGTAGCTTGATGGGGATGGCATTGAATCTATAAATAACCTTGGGCAGTATGGCCATTTTCACAATATTGATTCTTCCTATCCATGAGCATGGTATGTTCTTCCATTTGTTTGTGTCCTCTTTGATTTTACTGAGCAGTGGTTTGTAGTTCTCCTTGAAGAGGTCCTTGACATCCCTTGTAAGTTGGATTCCTAGGTATTTTATTCTCTTTGAAGCAATTGTGAATGGAAGTTCATTCCTGATTTGGCTCTCTGTGTTTTTATACTGACTGGAAAATGGTCTCTGTCCTGAGATCCCTGAGTAGCCTCCAGCTTCAGGGCTGCTCTCACACCCTGTTCAGGACTTCCCAGACCTCTCCCAGTCCCCCTTTGGCATGTTAATGCCTAGTAGTAGAGGGCCTTGAAGACTCTGGCAGCTCTGGCACCTACTCTGAATTTGTAGATTTTCTGTGCTGTATGGGATATTAAATACTTTTAATATCACTTATGCATAAATCCAACACTTAAAATGAAACACTATTCTTTTTTTTCCATTCCATCTTTACCATAACACTTCTTCCTTTCATACCAGTTTTCCACACACTTCACAAAAATATAAGCTTTCCTCACTCCGCACCATCACCCTTTTCTATAATACTAACAAAATGGAATATTAATATTACTATTTGGCATTGAATTCAAAGCTTCAATTATTGTTTCCAATTCCAGCAGCCCTTTCTGAGACTGGCACAGCATGAGATAAAAGGAATATGAGATGAGACTATAAAGTGATGAAACTGATTGTCACATGTGGCTTATGGGATTTCCCACATTACTTTTTAGTCATGTTTTGTACTAGTCAGTGGGTAAAACTAGCTTTCTGGGCAAAAGATTTCCTGCATCCCCCAAATTAAATATGCATTCTCTTTGTCACATTCGTGAGGGCTCTTTCCAAAGAAAAATTTAGTGTCTCTAGAGAACTCCAGAGCCTAATTAGTCATTTTTTCTTTTGCACTGTTAATCCACTCTCTTAAAATATTTTGCTCTAAGAGCAGGGTATTTTACCTGGCATAATAGAATACTATCAGTGTCTCTAGTGGTCAGCAAATACAAAATGACAAAAATAGCAGAATCACACTAAATACAGTTTTTATGAGGGCAGAATTTTTAAAGGAGGCCACACAAATTATACGGAGTGTCTTGTTCCTGTGGCCATCAGTTGATCCATAACTCCAGACAGTGGCCATGAAGTACATTAAGAACAAGGCAAAAAACCCAACAAGAGATTCTGCATGGTTACTTCAACATAACCATTTACCCTGAGGTTTTTTTTTATTGGGATGCAATTTTTGCCTTTCTCTGCTTAGCTTAGAAATGAATGGTATAGTGTTTTGGGGTGTGTTTGAGAGGATGCTGAGTGCTTCCTGAAAGTTTATTACAAATTGTTGTTGATGGCACAGGCAAAGGAAGACAGGAAGCTTGCATTTGGTACCAGAGTTTCACTTTACTGTTTGAACAACAACCCAGTGTCCTAAGAAAGTAAAATCCGGTGTTTTCATGTTGTTGATCCAACCTCTTCAAAGTAATTTCCCCTAATGCAAATTGTCTATGTATAGTTAGAAATTAGAGAGAATCAAGGTAAGAACTACTGCAGGTAGCTACTCAATCCTGGTGTGTTTATGTAGATATATACTATATCCACATGAAGAAAATTAGGTGATCTTCGTAATGATGTGTTAAAGATCTTTCAAATATTTTTCCTCTAATTTACATAGCAAAAATAACATTTGAGCATAAAACAGTATATATTTATTATCTTACCAATAAGAGATCATACTGTACATTCTCTTTTATGAACTACTTTATGTATTAACTTAATATTCTATGAATATTTTCAGGTTATGGACATTCTAAAATCAGTTTTAATAACTGTTGCGTAATGCTTGGTTTTTAGAGACAGTTTCCTCTTTATGAAGTTTAGTTTATTTTTATTTTGACACTATTACCAATAATGTTACTATTAACATCCTTCTAGCTATTTAATAAATATTTGTGCTAATAATTCATGGCTATAGTATGACACCATAATGTTGCTGAAAACTATCTTGCACAACTGCAGTCAACCTGTCATTTGTATGGTGGTCTAAAGTTTCTGTCTACAAAGGAGACATTGAAAGCATATTCTGAAATTGGTACAATAGTGATTTTAATTTTAATGTTTTTCTCTACTTGGAGAGTTATTTCAAAATATCTGGCACGTATACCCTGAATTAGACATGACTGTTACAATAGTTTGCATTTTTAAGAAGTGTTGTGATTTTTAAATTTTAAACTGGTTCTTTTGATCAGAGATAGTGTAGTGTATTCTCTGTAAAATTTAAATCCTAGATAGTCCATCACAAATCACAAGGGATGATAAATTATTCAATAAATTTTGTTTGAATAAATAATTAGTAATTTGAGGGAAAACTCATTTAGAGCCACACCTCACATCATTTACCAAAACAGATTTGGGTGGACTGTAGGTAAATATCTTTTAAAACAAAGCATTGAAAACTGTTTTAATTGGATATTCATCAAATCTCTGAAGAGAAGAAGAGTTTTATAATTACTGTAGAAGTAAGAGAAAATCACAAAGAGGACAAGCAATGACACTGTGCTCAGAAATTGTTTTTTAAGCTTTTGTATGTTATAAAACATAGATAAAATTAAAAAATGAACTGTAATGTTTGAAAATACATAAAATAGCAGATTGCCATCCTTGTTAACGAGAACACAATTATTAATAGGAGAATGACTAAGTAAATAAAACATTCTAGAAAGGGGTAATTTAAATCCATAAAAGTTTGCAATTTCCAACTAATCAATATTTTAAAAACATCATCCTTACTAGACATCAAACAAAATCAAATTAATACTACAATTGTGTAGCATGTTTTTACCCCACAAAATGTGTTAATTTCAAATATA
Source organism: Rhinopithecus bieti (assembly GCF_001698545.2). Classification (NCBI taxonomy): domain Eukaryota; kingdom Metazoa; phylum Chordata; class Mammalia; order Primates; family Cercopithecidae; genus Rhinopithecus; species Rhinopithecus bieti. The sequence goes on from NW_016811809.1 coordinate 92,097, forward strand.
AGGTACAATGAAGCCATCTTTCTTTTGTAAGGTATCGCTGATAGAGGTAAAAATATGTATCTAATGTATTGGAAAGAAATATGCCACTATGAATCAAAAGCTGTAAGAAACATATATACCATCTATTAATTGAAAAAATAATAATAACACAAATAGCTTGCTTTTAGGTTAAGGTTGAGATAGCAGACACCATACATAGGCTATCACTGACTCCATCCTATGCCAATGTCAAACTACTCACAAGAATTTTTACTGTTAAGACTAAAAAATGATGCCAGATCCTGTCTCAGCACAACATTTAGGAAAGCCACATCCAATCCATCAATATTGTATAAACTTGAGTACACAAATGTTGAATGATGTTTCAGAAACTAAGAAACCTCACACACATGCATGTATATGAAAATAAAATCACATTACATGAAAACAAAGATGTTTCTGTAGTTGTCTAGCATAGTGTGCCTATCACATTGCATATAGCACTCATGCAATAAGCACTTGTTGAATGAGTGAAACACAAATAAATAACAATATATAGAACTCTCCCTGCCGGGAAAAAAAAGAGTCAGGAAAGAAATGCAACAGAATGTCAAATGCATTTGTTTGTTGGGATTATGGGTAACTATTTTTCATTTTCCTAATCTCGTTATATATATTTTTTACTTAAATGGATTTTTTTTTAAGTAAAATTATGATTACAGGCGGGGTGCTGTGGCTCAACGCCTGCAATCCCAGCACTTTGGGAGGCCGAGGTGGGTCGATCACGAGGTCGGGAAATCGAGACCATCCTGGCTAACAGGGTGAAACCCCGTCTCTACTAAAAATACAAAAACAAAATTAGCCAGGCATGGTGGCGGGCGCCTGTAGTCCCAGCTACTCGGGAGGCTGAGGTGGGAGAATGGCGTGAACCTGGGAGGCGGAGCTTGGAGTGAGTCAAGATCGCGCCACTGCACTCCAGCCTGGGCCACAGAGTGAGACTCCATCTCAAAAAAAAAAAAAAAAAAAATTACAATAAATATGTATTTTAGACTCTGTCCTACCACAGTTTGAACACTTCTAAGTTGTTCTATTTAATGCTCTGGTTAGTTCTAATCCTGAGAATGCTCCTTATGGAAGCATAGGAAAGGCCAGTTTATGACATATTTCTTCTGCTTCTTCAGTACATGAATCCGATATCTTACTTAGGAGGGAGGAAAAAAGCAAAGATTTCTGGAAGGACTTAATGGAAGAGATATTGTTTGAGAGACTGGATTTCCACAATATTCTTGTATTAGTTGTATTTATATGCAATGACCTACCTAGAATACTTAAGCATCAAAGCCCAGAGACGGAAAGGCATCAATGTCTGGGGTCAATGACTGATTTGCTGAAGTTTGTCCAGTATATTTGGTGGAAATCCAGATTGAGAAGTCTCCACTAAATTTGATGAGCACATGAGAAATCACTGGTAGCGTCTGAGCTGGGAAGCTGCCTGCATGGGCTGAACACCAATGCATTTGGTAGCATTCTCACCTTCACTCAGAGGTTGCCTTCAGGTTGTTCTCTGGAGGGCATTCTGCCATTCCCAGCCCTTTCCTCACACTATCTTTAAACCATAATTGATTTCTATTTTATTCCATTGGTACTCTTCTCTTTGCCATGTAACGACCTGGTTATTATGAACTGATGTCAATAAGTTTCCCCTTTCACATAACAAGCACATTTTCGTGAAGGCCTTCTGGGAATAATATCTAACTCAAAAGGAACAGAGGGATTGTATGTGCCAGCTTTGATGGATTAGATGTGGCTTTCCTAAATGTTGTGGTGAGACAGGATCTGGTATCATTTTTAGTCTTAACAGTAAAAATTCTGTGAATAGTTTGACATTGGCATAGGATGGAGTCAATGATAGCATGTGCATAGTGTCTGCTATCCCAACCTCAACCCCAAAACAAGACAAGCATTGCAGACAACAGAAGAGAAATGCCACACACAACAAATCACATCATGTGTGTGGCTGACAGTGGGCTGGTAACACACAACAGCTACCAAGCAAATAGGAACGGCAAATATGTTTGGAAAAGATGAAAAAAAAAAAAAAAAAGCAAATCCCAGATATTCAGAATCCTTCACAGCAGTCTCTCAGCATTCATCCCTGGGCTGGTGCTGATCTGTGACCAAGATTTTGCATGCATTTGCACCATAACGAAAAAAGAAAAAGGAAAAGTATGATTTTTTTTTCACAAAGTTTAACTTTTCTCAACTGACTTTTAATTTAAAATTATATGATTACTTCTTTTGATTACTAAAATGACCTTCTATATAAAATGATGGTAAACATGGATGAATGTTTCCGAAAACATTCATATTTGTTTCCTTTTTTTTTTTTTTTTTTAAAAAAAGGTGGAGTCGTAAAATCTAAGTCTCAGAAACTCTTCTCTAGTGTAAAGTTTTCCAGATGGCCTATCAGTTTGCATTTTACATAATATCACATTTTAACTATGAAAACATAGAAGATAAATCTTTCTGCTATCTCCTCTTGGTTAGAAAAAAATACTGAACATAATTTCCCTCTTCTTGAAAACTCAGAGGCCACTGTTACATTCCTTTATTGTACTCTATTGTAAAAATAAGAAACTTCTTATGTCTATTTTAAATGAACCCAGGCTAACCCATGTCTTTAATTCTTCTGCAGGATTATTCTTCTAATTTTACTTTCTTATCCTTTAGTTTTGTCTTATCAACTATGAATGTACCAGGTTGGAGCTGGCAGCAGTTCCTTTGCTCTGGTTGCTTCCTCTCCCTGCCACAATTTTGTTGAAAACTGGGCAACACACTTGATGGATGAGAGCAAAGTTCAGAATTTTAACTATCTGACCACTGAAACATCTAATTTTGTTTGGGAAAAACATTTGTGATTATTTTCTGTTTCGAAGTTCTATTCTAGAAAGGTATGTGGCAGTTACTGGAGACAGAATCTCTTGACAACCATTCCCAGCCCCTGTCTGCGTTTTTTTTTTTTTTTTT
>NW_016811809.1:95360-100321 GCF_001698545.2 Rhinopithecus bieti
TTTTTTTCTTTTTCTTTTCTTTTCTTTTTTCTTTTTTTTTTTGAGATGGAGTCTCGCTCTGTCACCCAGTCTCCAGTGCAGTGGCCTGATATAGGCTCACCGCAAGCTCCGCCTCCCGGGTTCACGCCATTCTCTCGCCCCAGCCTCCCGAGTAGTAGTTGGTACTACAGACGGCCGCCAGCAAGCCCGGCTAATTTTGTTTTTGTATTTTTAGTAGAGACGGGGTTTCACCGTGTTAGCCAGGATGGTCTCGATTTCCTGACCTCGTGAGCTGCTCACCTCGGCCTCCCAAAGTACTGGAATTACAGGCGAGAGCCACCGCGCCTGGTCCCCTGTCTCCTTTTTTTTTTTTTTTTTTTTTTTTTTTTTTTTTTTTTTTTTATTCTACAGAACCCTGAAAGGTTTTTTTGTTTTTTGTTTTTTGTTTTTGTTTTTTGCAGCTAGCAGTGGCCATGTGAAATGATGCCAACTTATGGAATCTAAACAGAAGTCTTGAGAAGATTTCTGGGGGCATTTCCTAAGAAAGACATTGGGCCATCCTCTTCCTGCTGCATCTTTCGTAGATATAGATGTGATGTGTGGAGGTGCATAAGCCATTCTGAAACCATAGATGAGAAGTATGGTATGAAATGAACATTCTATGGATCCTGAAGTGGGAAAGGTGAAAGAGCCTGGGCACTTGGAGGCATTCTTGAGTCATTTTGCAAGCCCTGCATGTCTACTTCTCTCAAAACCACTTACAACGGGAAACAAACAAACCGCTAAGTGTTTAAGCTTCTCCTGGTTATTTGCAGTTAAACACATTCTGTGCCACACCTGAGTATACCCCATTTCTTGTAGGTTCCATTGAATTTGTTCTACCTTTAAATATTCCCCAAGGAGGTTTCAGAATTACAAAATACAGCCAAGGTCACTTCCAAATTGCTGAAGAAAGTTTCATATGAACAGAGGGAAAATGTATAACCAAAGTACATTAGTAACTCGTACCTCAATTTTCTTTGGAAGGATGGAAAGGATCTAATATAAGGAAATATTCCCAGGGCCACAAGCCAAGAGAGAGAGAGAGAGGGCTTTCATATGTTCATGGTGGTGATCAAGTATTATGAAGGCACAAATTATTCATTCCTGTTCTTTCACTGTTTCAACAGTCAAACCAATAAAGACACTTTCTGATGTCAAATTTATTGTGGATATATTTTGAAAATTTCTTCTCTGGTGCATCTTTAAATAACAAGTCATATACTATGGAAAAAAGTTGTCAGTAATTATCAAAAAGCTCAGAGGCACTTGTTCAGCAGCCAAGAATGAGAAATTTAAGCAAATGGCAGAGAGCTTCATAATGGATTTAATAACAATTTGGTGCAAATCAAAATCAACATGTCCCATCTACAGGATGTTTATCATTGATTTTTTTCCTTTCATTTCAATAAGATGTTAAAAACTCTGTGTTAAATAACTTTAGACAGTGAAGAGCTCATCTGTGTTGATTTTTTTTTAAAGAGCTCATGTGAATAAAATAAAACAGAAATGCTTGTGTCAGCTTCTCTTCATTTCTCAATTTATTACCTGATCACTCATGGAGAGCACTAAAAGCAGAGTGCTGTGATCCATGAATGTAGATTTCACAAATATTTGAAAGTGTACACTAACATTTCCCCATTCTAACAGTGAAGGTCTAGGCCATCTTCAGCCATTTGGAGGAATTCTTTTACCCCTCAGAGGAAAGCTGCCTGCATTGTGTGAAAGGATGGACCCTGCATATCCTGAGTAAAATAAAAAATCTAGCTGATTCAGAAGTCAAACTCAGAAGCAGAAAGAAAGTTTTAAAATATTAGAAAATAGAGGGAAGAAAACTCAGACATAAATCTATCAGCCTATTAAAAACATAATTACTATACACATTTTATGTATTTTTAATGGTAAAATTTTCCTTTGCTTCTTTTGTCATTGACAGATGCATTGTGTGTATGTAATTATATATCCTGTTTTTTTAACTGACTTTCTGTAAGGAGTTTCATGTTGTCACAGTCATTATGATCATCATTTTAACCACTATATTATAATTCATATTTAGTATAGTACAATTTTCTTACTTTTCTTTGGGCATTTAAGTTGTTTCTAATACCATAATATGTTGTTACAAATGCTACACTAAAAAATTATTGTGTTCTCTATTTTAGATTTGTTCCTTAGGATATGTTTTCCAAGGTGAAATTACTGGGTTAAAGGGTATGAAGACTTTCATGACTCATTATACACACTGCCAACTTGTTCTATAAAATGGTTGTAAGAGTCATGCTCCCACCAGAGATACATGAAAACTATTTGTTAAGAATTTATACTGACAGAGGGAATATGACATTCCAGGCTGAAGTAGGTGGGAGCCACTTAAATATCTATTTCTACAATATTATTTCTTTTCCACAGAGTATTCCTAGGAATACTCATTTCTATTGTTGCTTTCTGAAGACGATGGTGGTGATCAAGTATTATGAAAGCACATATTCACTGTCTTAGTCCATTTAGGCTGCTATAACAAAATGCCATAAACTGGGTAGCTTATAAGAACAGACATTTATTTCTCACAATTCTGGAAGCTGGGAAGTCCCAGATCAAGCTGTTTTCTGATTCATAAATGGTGTCTTTTTGCTGTGTAAGAGGGGCATGGCAGTTCCTAGGACCTCTTTTACTAGGGCATTAATTCCATTAATGAGGGCAGAACCCTAATCACTCAACCACCTCCTAAAAGACCCCATCTCTTAATACTAACAACTTGGGGATTAGGATTTCAACATATGAATCTGGCGAGGACACAAACATTTAGACCATAGCACTCACTAACCTGTCTCTAAGATATTCCCTTTACACAGTAATATATTCAAAGTTCTGGGATATGCTGCCAGAAAGACAATTTTTTCTTTAGCCACTTTCCTGAACATATTCCCCACTTAGTGTCCCCACCTTTTGATGGCACCTGCTCTCATCTTGTTTTGTAAATGTGCTCTAACAAACATGCCTTAAGAAAAGGATAATGTACACATTATATGCAGTTGTTAATCTGGCACACAATAATCCCCCCCATGCCCAAATCTGAACCAATTCTAGAAATTACCTGCTGCAAAATGATGGCAGGAATAGCCTAAGGCCAAGTGCCTAGATATTAGATCTGCATTAGCCCAAACCTAGTCTGTATGGCCCCAAGGTTTAAGATTCCCTCGAGAATTTGGGGAGGGCTAGAAAGAGAAGAAGTATATAGCTATCTCTAGCCAGCTGAGGTTCTGCTTGAAAGAAGAATTCTCTCTTTCTTCCTTCATTTTCTCTCTGGTTCGTTTAAACGATTCCTGGTATATGTAATTCTTCTTTTGTAATGAAGCTGCTGTTGTATCACAAATAAGGGCAGAACCATAGGAAAAGGAGAAGTGGTAGTGTAACAGCAACTCTGATGGACTATTCCACATTAACCACTTGCCACATGGTAGAGAAACAGTCAATAGTACCACTTGTTATTAGTAGTATTAACTACACTTATTCCAGATTAATAAAAGGTTTAAACCATTTCCTTAAAAGGTAAGTTGGCAGTTTCTCTGAATTTTAATTCCATTTGATATCACCCCACCAACAACAGATAAAAACCACTTCAGGTAGTAATCTTAAATCACTTGTTAACAAGGTGTCCCTGAGGTTTACAACACTAACTGACAGAGGCACTTAATAAAAGTTTACCAACTAAATGAACTACAATGAACAAAGATAAACAGATCAAGTCTTAGGCCTCTAGAGCAAAAAATAGAAAATGGCAGCAGAAACAGAACTAAAGCAACAGAACTGAGCTCAAACAGAAGAATAATAGAAACTGAGTAAGTTAAACTATTGATATAATCTATAAGTTTGATAATTTGTTCTAGGCGAGAACATAAAACTCTGATATGTGAATAGCATTTGAATCTAACATGAAGATTTACTGGAGTATCAGAGAGACACAGTCAAAAAATATTATTTGGCAACATATATCTAAAAACCTGTCAACTTTATCATGTCACTCTCTAATAAATGATCTAGTTGAAAAAATAATAAAAGAACACAGCTCAAATAGTTTCAACAGCAATATTATCGATGTGGTTAAAACTGTGGATTCAAGTCCTGATCCTATCATTTACACACTTTCAGGCTTTGAGGAGGACACTTATTTGCTATAGCATCCAGTTTTTTCATATGTAAAATATTACCTCAAAGAGTCATTATGAGCATTAAATGACATAATGGATATGAAATATTTAGCAAAATGCCTAGGGCATATTAAATATTCTGTAACTATTAACTATTAGTAAAGTATTATTGATTTTATTTGTGAGCCTCAATGACAAAATACAGGACCAATTTGGACTGAAACCCACCTTAAGTAATAGCTACAGAAAAGAACTGCTGAATTATATTTTGGGCTGAAGCCCAGAGAGACTCAGTGGTTTTCTGAACTGGTGGAACCCAAGAATTTCAATTCTTAATCTGTGTTCTCTTGACATGACCCAGCATTCCTGTGCCTCTGGGTGTTGCAACTGTGCTAGACCTGATTTCTAATGACAGGAGACATTTCATCAATGTCATCTCAGAGACATACTTAAAACAGCAAGGCTGGATCACCAATATGTAGTAAGATCTTTAATGAAATCAGTCCTCCAGAATTAAAGTGCTATTTCCCAATTTTCTCACACCAGACTTAAGTTGGGAAGGGACTACCACACAACATCAAAGGAAAAGTTGGTGTAACGAGCTGATAAGGGAGGTACACCCAGAGAAATGGCAATGTCTTACTGAAAAGACTTCTTACACTTTTCTATTTGATTACCAAAACTTGGCGGCTATGATACAAAAATTAAAGCAGTTTTCAGTCTGTATTAGATAATTTTCCTTTATGGGTATTTCCCCCTCACCCTTTTTTTCAAAAAAAAAAAAAAAAAAAAAAA